>NC_081385.1:12013105-12208105 GCF_030684315.1 Stegostoma tigrinum | reverse complement strand
TTCGTTGCCACACTGCTGTCTCAAATACAAACTCACTTTTAATAGGATCCAGAACTGGTGCAGATGGCACACAGACCAACTTCATAACAGCGGGCTTCCAAGGAAAGTCATTGCCTTTGTATCTTAACAGTCTTCCATTGAAGAGATTAGAGTGAAGTCATGGAAGGATTCTCAGGTTGCTTAACAATCTGTCAGGCCGTAATGTAAATGTGAACCTGAAACAAAGACATAGCGGTATGTGAGTTAAAAAATACAAGGATCGTAAATCATAACAAGTAGCTCATCATTCAGAGGGTCCTCAGTTCATTTCGTATTGTGGCTACCAAAGAGAACAATCTGTCAATAAGACTGGGCTGATTCTTTGCTTTGTCCTTGATGTGGAATGATGGCACTGACACACGGCGATGTGGTGGATGCAGGTACAATTACAACATTTTAAAGACATTTGGATAGGTGCATGAATAAGAAAGGTTTGTAGGGCTATGGGCCAAGAGCAGGCAGATGGCACTAGTTTAGTTTGGGACTATGTTCAAGATGGACTGGTTGGACCAAGGTTCCGTTTCTGTACTGTATGGCTCTAAGATTCAATGACATGTTGTGAGCTGTCTACAGCAGATCTTATTTTTACATATCTTACAATCTATCTACTCTTCTAAACATCAATTCTAAGTCTGTTCCGTAACATTATTATATGACAATAATAAATCAAATTAAATCAAATCAAATCAAACCATTTCATTCTAACAGAATATCTTGTGGACTACAGCTAATTGCCTTGCCTAATTATCTTCGGTATTCATGACGTAGAAATAAAGCAAAAAAGCAATTGTTACTAAGATACATGAGAGCTGACAATGAGGTCATGGCTTGTTTTCAGACAAATTGGATCAGGAATCACCTCACAAAAGCAAAAAAGCAGTACTTTTGTGGCGTTTTAAACATCTTTAATTGCATCTCATTGTTTCTTAACCATGGATACTCCATTACAATACATACTAATGTCTCTCAGTGCTGGCCCTGGTAAAAGAGCTCAAGGCCTCAAGAGCATTAATGATTTGCTGGAATCACATATTAAATGATTATCACTACCTTTGACGTAAATGTGCAGGGAGCATTGATGAGATAGAGGTCTGTTATGCATTGCGTGAAGGAATATTTAAACCAGTGCAATTAGATTGCTGAAAATGTGAACACCTCTGTTTAGGGGCATAACTCACTGTGATCATTTGTACTGATTTGGTCCGTTCTGCCTCAAATGAACTGATGAAAACAGACAAGAGTTGGATTCCATACCTCCGTCGCACCCCCAGCTTTCTGAGTCTATATAACTCGGCCAAATGTACAAAACTAGGTTCACGTGAGGTGTTTAACCAGGAGGAAACTGACACATTGAAGCCCAAATTCTTCAATCATTCCTCAGTAAGGTAACACTCAGAGCTACAGATTAATGATCAACAAAACTAGAGGCAGCTTTTTCAGTAAATGGGGTTCTGTGGCCGTTAAAGGAGTTAAACAATAACAGCAATTCTGTCTAGCAGCTTTTGAAAATTTGTACAACACATTCAGAATGATAGTGCAAAGTGCGTACAAGGCTGTAATCTATTACAAAGAAGGTTCATCTGAGGTCATAACCACTAGAATGAAGCTCTATAACTGTCAGCTGAACCTTGAGATAAGATTAAAGCCTTAAAGTTTCGCAGCTTTTAGTTAGATATAATAGTTGAAACTTTATTAGGTATGTTTGTTCACTGTTTTTGTTTTCATTCTGGGGCTATGGAAACCACTCACATTACCTGTCAATGTCTAGTTACCCCATGAAGGTGATAGTTAGTTGTTGATCTGTGACTTGCAGTAGGATGAAGTCAGGAAAAGGTAAGCAGGATTTCCAAAAGAGGTCAATCTTATGTGAGAAAAAATGTTCTCACACAACAAGTGTTTCAGGTCTGGAGCACACTGCCTGGAGGTGCAGTGGAGGCAAGTTTAATTGAGGCATTCAAGAGAGGCATTGGATGATTATTTAAACAGAAACAATGCAAGGGTATGGGAGAGAATGGCACTAAGTCATGATGCAGTACAAACATGTTGGGCTGAATGGCCTCTTTCTGCGCCGTACCATTTCTGTGACTGTGAATCTCTGTTGGCTGCAATGAATTATTATTGGAGATCAATCTTTCCAGAGTCTTTTTGCTTTACAAAGTGACAGACCTAAGTTATGGGTTAAGGCTTACAACGCAGGAGCTCACCACAGTTGTCAAACACTGAGAAGGAGGATGAGGTTAGTCAAGCGATGGAATGAATAAAAATAGTTTTCTGTGCTGCTACATTTCTCAGACATCATGTTTTCTGTATAACATTACGTCAACACTTCCTTCCACATTCCTCACAGGTCCATCAGTGAGAGTAAAACCAATGCACAATTTTATAAGAGTAATGCAGGAGATAACCTGGCGTTAATTTTAGGGTCAGTTCTCACCAGATGAGGGAATGAACCGGTCTTACCAGTATTGGGAGAAATTATTTTCACAAATCCCTGGGAATCAAATGCAGAGCGGCATCAGTAGAAGGCTCAGTGTAAATGCCTTTCTAAGCCAAAGAATAATATGCATTAAGGCAGTATCCAAGAAGGAAGAAAAGGAATCATCACAGTCCAAAACCCTTGTATCACACAATACTCTTGTCAACATAAATGGCAGGCAATTCAGCAACTTGTGCATGAGTAGAATAGGATGTAGAAGCAGCCATGAGGTGAAAGGTCAAAGTGACCCAGGTTTTATAGAATCCCTACAGTGTGGAAACAGGTCCTTTGGCTGAACAAGCCCACACTGACCCTCAGAGAATCCCACCCACCTAATCTACACATCCCTGAACATTGCAGGCAATTTAGCATGACTAATCAAATTAACCTGCACATCTTGGGACTGTGGGAGGAAACCCACACAGACATGGGGAGAATGTGCAAACTCCACACAGAAAGTCACACGAGGGTGGAATAGGACCTGGGTTCCTGGCACTGCGAGGCAACAGTGCTAATCACTGAGCCACCGTGCCACCCATTTGGCATGTGGAGTTTTGTTTACTTTTATGATTAGAAATACTAAAGCACATTAGTGTATTAGTATGACTGGTTAATGTTTTAAATGGTTGTTCCTGTGAGACTGCCCCTCGGTGAGCTGAGAATAAGTTAGTCAGATAACCACCTTCAAGAGGTTAGATTCGCCTGGTCTTATTCCACCAAAAGAATCTGCCACAGGATTGGAGGCAGCCCCTTCAAACGGCACCATGTGGCAACATTGCAACCAACACAACACAGGCAGAAACACATCGTTAACATCTTTTCAGAATTTTCTAGAAGAAACTGCACATTTCACAAAGCACGCACTTTGATTTACTGAGCCTAACTGGCTCCACTAGATCAATTTTAATATTTATGTTAGGATCACAAATTTTTAAGCATCTTCAATTAAGAACTATTGTTAAAATCTTATTAAAACCTGATGAGTTAATTTGGAGAGATTGACAGATGTCTTGTCATGCGTTTGAATTGCAAGATTGGGAATTTGAAAGCACTTTATAATATAATCAGAACACAAATTGTACTCAAATTACCAACAGCACAATTTTACAGTACTGGTATTTTGCTTTGATAGCTTGTAATGGTAAAAAATTTAATTACAGCCAGCTCTGGAAAAGGGAATCAGCCCAGTTGCTCTCTATGTTGTTTATTCTCTAAATTATAACCTCCCCAGGTTAGGGCAGAATGCTGAAATGTGAAGTACTTCAGCTCAGTAGGTGAATGGCTATATGGGTCACAGAATGCCACAGCAGTTGTTCTCACAGGGAAAAGAGTAGCAGATGATAATTTCTTAAACTGGACTGGCCAACAATAACTGCTCAGGGAATATAGATTAATGTTGTCCCTGGCTTATGTTTTGCTCAGGGAATCAATTAGAGCAGGGCTATTAAAACTGACACCTACAGTCCAATCTCACCTACAGGCTAGTATTGGCCTGCAGGCTCTGGTAATCCAGATGTCCAACTTCATCTCCTCAGGCATCCTCCTTATTCCTCAAAAGCTCTAGGCTCAAGCCTTATCTGCCCCAGATATGTGTCATAACATGTCTAAACAGGTTATTACAAAGTATCTGCAAAGGAATATCCCTAGTACGATAGACTGAACATTAATACAATATGTTGACATCACCATGTTGAAATATATGTATGTGAAGGACAGCATGGCTATAAACTTTATACTGGGGCTTATTAGAATCCAGTGTAGAGATAATTAATCAAGGCGAGAGCTTGGCTCAGATGATAGCACAAAATTGGTTTTATTGGATAAGCAGCCCATTATATCCAGTGTCTGATACTCAGTTCCATTGCAGTCAATTAAATTAAATGCCAAGTGCTGTGTAAAACGAGTGACCAATCCATTACCATCTGCATTGTGCCACCGTCTGAGCTGAAATTTCTACTCCAAACAGCTTAGAGACTCAACTGTGGATTTTGTTTGGTGACTTTGCTGTCAGGGTATTTTCCTGGGTAAGTTTCTACTTTGTTTCACTTCTATGCGCTTTTTTAATCTTTTATTTTGTTCGAACAAGTGCGAGCGCAGGCTGTTTCTTGTGATCTGCAACTGCTCTAGTAGATGCTAGGTACCAGCCAGGCAGATTCCCTCCCATTCTGATTAACACCATGGATTTTCATCAATGCAGGTGAGCTCTGCTTGTCCTCAGCCATGGCACCAGGGTATTTGTGTGGAAAGAAGGGCCATCGTGGTGCAATGGTGGTGTCTCTATCTCTGGGTCAAAGGCCATGGGTTCAAGATCCAATTGTTCCAGAGATGCGCCATGACACAGGTTGATAAGAAATGATCTGTTTCTGTGTAAATCTGCAGCAACAATGAGAGCATGATGTATCTGAAAACAACTGTAATCCAGAAACTTAAGACATCAGCACCCACCAGCAGTGAAACTCTCCACTCGTATAAACTAAAGAAAAACTTGTCTTTTTCAACCTGGCAAGGTATTTTAAGTCCATGTCAGCATTTTTGATGTGCCATAGCAATACATTATACTATAGTGAGACGGTAAACGTGTCTATGCTGATGGACTACATTGAATGTCCTGGTGGATATAATTTGCACAATGTCACAAGCTAGATTTAGAACATAGAACATAGAAAAGTACAGCACAGTACAGGCCCTTTGGCCCATGATGTTGTGCCGTGGAATAATCCTAATCCAAAACTAAAATAACCTAACCTACATTCCCCTCAATTCACTGCTGTCCATGTGCATGTCCAGCAGTCGCTTAAATGTCACTAATGACTCCGCTTCCACGACTACCACTGGTAAACTATTCCATGCACTCACAACTCTCTGGGTGAAGAACCTCCCTCTGACGTCTCCTCTATACCTTCCTCCTAACACCTTAAAACTATGACCCCTCGTGGCAGTCAATCCTGCCCTGGGGAAAAGTCTCTGGCTATCGACTCTATCCATGCCTCTCATTACCTTGTACACCTCGATCACCTCTCTTCCTCCTTCTCTCCAGAGAGAAAAGTCCGAGCTCAGTCAACCTCTCCTCGTAAGACAAGCCCTCCAGTCCAGGCAGCATCCTGGTAAACCTCCTTTGTACCCTCTCCAAAGCCTCCACATCTTTCCTATAATAGGGCAACCAGAACTGGACACAATATTCCAAGTGTGGTCTCACCAGGGTTTTGTAGAGCTGCAGCATAAAATGATGAAGCAATTTCTTTGACACTTTTGATATTGTCCTTCCAGACTACAAAGACTAGGTTCAAGCGTAGGCCATTAATTCCTTAAGCACAATCCAATGTTTTGTTCGGGCATGGCAGATCTAACTCTTGTCTCAACTCCAATTTCCTGACTGCTCCCATAACCTTTGACTTGTATAAGTAAATGGTTCTGAAAGGTGAAAATTGGAGACTGCATTAAGTTCCATTCAATCTAATAACATCAGACAGTCGGGTGGGGAAATTGGGAGAATTTCTCTGTCAATCTTGAATTGAGGGTTATGTCTTCCAAATTTCCCGATAGCCAGAGTAACAATGTCTAGCTGGCTTACTTAAATTATATCTAATTGCTGACATAGAATAGGCTGTATCTTTTCAAGCCAAGAACCTCTTCTATCTAAGTCAGCCTTGAATAAATTCAATGATCCATGCCTTCACTGGTTGGGGGGACAGGTGGTTCCACTTTGCTAACACGTTCTGTAAGAAAAAGTCTATCTTCACTTCCATCTCCGAAAGGAAATCTTAAGTCCCTTCAGGATCTTAGAGGCTTCCATAAGCTCACTTTTCATTGTTCTAAACTCCAGTGGGTATAGGCCGTATCGGTTCAACCTTTCCTACTAATACCTCAGGAATGAGTCTAGTGAGATTCCTGCGATGCAAACTTGCCTTTATTGGTCAATACATTGAGTATAGGAGCTGGGATGTCATGTTGAGGCTGTACAGGACATCGGTGAGGCCAGTTTTGGAATACTGCAATCAATTTGATCCCCCTGCTACAGGAAAGAGGTCATGAAATTTGAAAGCGTTCAGAAAAGATTTACAAGGACGTTGCCAGGGTTTTAGGGTTTGAGCTATAGAGAGAGACTGAATAGGCTGGGGCTATTTTCTCTGGAGCATTGGAGGCTGAGGGGTGACCTTATAGAGCTTTATAAAATCATGAGCGGCATGGATAGGATGAATAGTTAATGTCTTTTCCCCAGGATAGGGGATTCCGAAACTAGAGGGCATAGGTTTAAGGTGAGAGGGGCAAGATTTAAAAGGGACCTGAGGGGCAACATTTTCATGCAGAGGATGATGCATGTATTGAACAAGCTACCAGAGGAAGTGGTGAAGACTGGTACAATTAGAACATTCAAAAGGCATCTGGGTGGATGTATGAATAGGAGGGGTTTAGAGGGATATGGGAGAAATGCTGGTAAATGGGACTAGATTAATTTAGGGTATCTGGTTGGTATGGACAAGTCAGAGCAAGGTTCTGTTTCCGTGCTGTACATCTCTGTGACTTCATATGGCTGTGATGCCAGGGGCTGGTGGATTGCCAGTGTAAAATGCTCCACTCCAAAAAAAGGGCATTAAACTTCTGAACACAGCTGTCAGCCAGAAACTGCTGTTGAGGAAACCTTTGAAAACAATAATCACAAATGAATTGGCATTTGTAACAGTCTGGACTAATAAATGGAATTGTGCATGGATTTGTTAACGATGAATCATTTTTGATTTAACTTGATGGAGTTCTTCTATAAAATAACAGAGAGTTCTATGATTGTATGTATGTGAATTTTCAAAAGTTGATTAATTAAGTGCCACGCAGTAGGCTGTTAGTGAAATGAAGGTCATGGGATTAAGGTTACAAGAAGCAGAGAACGGTGGTGCATGGCTGTTTTTCAGACCGGGGAAATTATACAGAGTGTCTCCCAGGGGTCAATATTAGGATCATTGCTTTTTTCTGAAATAAATGAATGTTCTGGACTTATACAGGCAAAAATTTCAAAGTATAAAGATCAAACAAATTTCAAAATGTAATAAACAGCAAAGAAGAACGTAACAGATTTGAGACCATAAGAAAGGGAAATGGGAAAATGCCATTTGGCACCTCAAGATTGCTTTGCCATTTAATAGGATCATGGCTGATTTGATATTCCTGATTTTCAATTTCCCCTTAACCCTCGATTTCCCGACTGATCAAGGATTTATCTATCTCAGTCTAAGTTTCTCCTAGGACTCTGCTGCCACAGCTCTCTGTATCAAGGAGTTCCAAAGACTCTCAACTTTCATAGATCATGGATCATAGAATCACAGGATCCCTACAGTATGAAAACAGGCCCTTTGGCCCAACAAGTCCACACCGACCCTCAACGCATCCCACCCAGACCCATCCCCTGATAAACCACCTAAGCTACACATCCCTGGATTCTGGGGCAATTTAGCATGGCCAATCCACTTTAACCTACACATCTTTGGACTATGGGAGGAAACCGGAGCACCCAGAGGAAATCCATGCAGCTGCAGGGAGGTTGTGCAAACTCCACAAATTCCTCTTCATCTTCATGTTAAGTTGGCAGCCCCTTATTCTGAGATAATGCCCTGTGGTCCTGGACTCTCCCATGAGAGGAAATATCCTTGCAGTATTTACCCTGCCAAGCCCCTTAATTTCAGGAAGACCTAGTTGGTAAAATGGATACACAAAAGACAAATGAAAGTTAACACAGCATGCAATGATACATTTATTTGTTTGTTTATGTGATAAGGGTTGCATTGGCTCGGCAGCATTTATTGAGCATCTTGGAGTAGGTGATGGTGAGCTGTCTTCCGGAATTGCTGCAAATTGTGGAGGCACAGGCATATCAAGAGTATTGTTTGGAAGGAGGCTTCAGGATTTTAAGTCAAGATGGGATGCGACAATAAGAGGAACTTGTGTGTGGAGGTGTTCCCTTGTATTTACTCAAAGCATCTTCTAGATGATAGAGATTACAGCTTTGGAAAGTGCTCTAAAAGGAAATGAATGTGAAGAGGCAACAGAAGTGAGATGATAATGATCCGTTGTAATGAGGGAGCAGCAATAGACAGACCAGGGGAGGGGTGGTAGATGTACACAAATCACTAAAGGTGACAGAAGTTGAGAAGTCTGGATAAGAAGCACATGGGATCCTTTAACTTATTAATAGAGGCAGAGAATATAAAAGCAACTAAGATTTGCTAAACATTCACTAAAAAAATGTTTCGCTGGTTAGTCTTCAGCAGGAATCACTCCAGTCTTCATACTTTTGGAATGACGCTAAGGATTTAGACAACATGCTGTAGACATTTATCAGGCTGGTCCCGAGGTCTGGAGAAGCAGAGAATGTTCTCCTCAAAGCAGACAAGACAAAGAAATTTAATAGAGATGTTCAAAATTACCAACAGGGTATATAAGAGAAACTGTGTCCACCATCAGAAGCAACATTAACATTGTCAAGGGGAGGTGATGGCCAATTGATATTATCACTGGACCCAGGTAATGTTGTGGGACCTGGGTTCGAATCCTGCCATGACATATGGTGGAATTTGATTTCAATAAAAAATCTGAAATTGGGAGTCTGATTGAATCCATGAATCAGAAGAGTTGCAGATGCTGTCAATCAGGAACAAAAACAGTTGCTGATAAAGCTGATGAATATGAATTTATCGCTGATAAAGCTCAGCAGGTCTGACAGCATCTGTGGAGGAGAAAAAAGAGTTAATGTTCTGGGTCCAGTGACCCTTCCTCAGAACGGTTCTGAGGAAGGGTCACCAGACCGAAACATTAAATCTTTTTTCTCCTCCACAGATGCTGTCAGACCTGCTGAGCTTTTTCAGCAACTGTTTTTGTTCCTGAATCCATGAATCTTGAATCCATTGCGGATTATTAGGCAAAACCCTTCTGGTTCACCAATGCCCTTTAGGGAAGGAACCTGCCATTCTTATAATGTGACTCCAGACCCATAGCAATGTGGTTGACTCTCAACTGCCCTCTGGCAAATTAGGGATGGATGATAAATGTTGGCCTAACTAGTGACACCTTCAAAGAGTCATACAGTCCTATAGCATGGAGACAGGCCCTACGACCCAAACAGATCCATGTCAATCAAAACGCTCATCTTGCTAACCCCATTTCTCTGCACTTAGCCCATATTCATCTAAACCTTTCCTATCCATGTATTCATCCAAATGCCTTTTAAATGTTATTAATGTACCTGCCTTAGCCAGTTCCAATGGCAACTCATTCCATATGTGTACCACCCTCTGTGTGAAAATATTGCCCCTCAGGTTCCCATGTATTCTTTCCCCTCTAACCTTAAACTGATGCCCTCTAGTCCTCAATTCGCCAACCTTGAGAAAAAGACTGAATGCATTCATCCTATCCATGCCTATCATGATCTTATACACTTCTACAAGATACTCCATTAGGGTCCTACACTCTAAAGAAGATAAGTCCTAGCTTGTCCAATCCCTCCCTGTATCTCTGTCCCTTGAGCCCTGGCAACATCCTTGTAAATTTCTTTTGCTCTCTTTCCAATTTAGTAGCATCCTGCCTAGAGCAAGGTGACCAAAACTGAACACAATACTCCAAGAGAAGCCTCACCAACATGCTGTGCAACTGCCACATAGCTTCTCAATTTCTGTACTCAATGCCCTGACTGATGAAGACCAGTGTGCCCAATTCCTCCTTCACTGCCCTGTCTACCTGTGACTCCACTTTCAGAGAACCATGCACCTGAATTCTAAGATCCCTCTGTTCCACTACAGTCCTTAAGGCCCTACCATTCACAATGAAACTCTGACCTTGATTTGACTTTCCAAAATGTAAAGCCTCACATTTGTCTATATTAAACTGCATTTGCCATTTCTTGGCCCACTTCCCAAGCTAATCAAGATCTGGCTGCAATTTCTGATAACTTTCCTCACTGTCCGCAATACCATCTATTTTAGTATCATTTGCAAACTTGCTAATCATGCCGTGTACATTCTCATCCAGGAAGGATCACTGGACCCAAAACATTAACACCTTTTTCTCCTCCACAGATGCTGCCAGACTTGCTGAGCTTTTCCAGCAATTTTATTTTTGTCCCTGGTGCTGTGAGGCAGCTGTGCTAACCACTGAGCTACTGTGATGCTCCCATGGCTAATCTAATTTAGTTTCAGGTTAATGGTAACCCCCAGGATGTTGCAAGTGGGCCATTCAGTGATGGTAATGCCATTGAGATGAACTGGCAATGGTTAGATTCACTATGGTTGGCTATGGTCTTTGTCTGGCATTTTTGTGGTGAGAATGCTACTTGCTACTTGCCACTTCCCCTCCCCAAAGCTAAACATTCCCCAGGTCATGCCACATTTGAACATGGACAGCTTCAGTATCTGAGGAATCACAAACTGTGCTGAACATTGTGTAATCATTGGCAAATATCCCCACTTCTGATCTTACAATGGAGAGAGAGTCATTGATGAAGTGGAAGATGATTGAACCATGGACCATCGAGGATCCTGTCATACAGAAAAGGCTATTTCTATTTGTGAGGGAGTCGAGGACCAGAGGTCATAATTGCAGAATAAGGGGTTGCACATTGAAGACAGAGATGAGGAAGAATTTTGTCTGTCAGATGGTTGTGAATCTATGGAATTCTTTACCAGGGAGGGTCATCAAGTATCTTCAAGGGTGAAATAGACATATTTTCAATCAGTAGGGGAATCAAGAGTCATGGGGAAAAGGCAAGAAAGCAGTTTTGAGAATTATCAGATGAGCTATGATCTCATTGAATGGCGCTATACACTCAATGGACTGACTGGCCTACTCCTGCTCTTACATCTTATGGTCATATGGTCAACATTGGTATTGCAATGGGGTAACCAAATGGCTCTTCACTGCAACCAGAACCTGGACTTAAACCTGGCCAAAAATGAATAAAAGTTTCACAAACAATGACAGATGTATGGTGTTTACCCTGCCAGGTACCACTATTAAAATAAAATGACTGATTTATTTTCGCCAAGAAGCAGCACAGAGCCTTTCTTTGTGGATCTACATTGCCTCTATCAGATGTGCTGGCTTAGAGTTACACAGTAGCCCTGAGAAGGAAGTATAATGCTGGTTCTTTGAAAAAAAAGAGTTGAAATATTGAAAACACTGTCAGAGAACAGATATTGATGGCTTGGTTTCATTTTCATATTGGTGCAGTTGGGAAGATCCTCAGATGCAGGCTTTGGGGAAGCTTTCATTTGTAGCTGATGCTACTTGACTTGATCTGAAAGTGTTAACTCAGTGCTAACGGTCAGAGTATGAAATAGGAAGTCACAGTATTTCATCATTTTTCTGCTGCTTATCTCAGTTGCCACTAAAGCATTGAGGCCTATCCTTCATGGATTTGGATCAAATTGATCTAACTACTGGTTGAGATCTCGTTCAATTAATCCACTACATTAATTCCCTGCTGTAAGGTAATAAAATCCATTATTACAAGTATTTTTACCTTCAACATTGTCTCAATTTACCCTCTCTTTTCCCCTAAGTGCTAACTCATGCTATAATACAATTCCATGACTGTTGACCTTCAATACTTTATCAAGTAGTCATCTGGCTAGTGGGATCTCACTGAGCCTTGAGTTTCTACAAATGGCTTAGCCTCTCTAGCCTTGGAAGGAGGGATAAGAGTTAAAGTTATGGTTGCTATATCTTTGAGCTGGAAAGTGAACACATTTGGAGGCTGGATGTGATGCCTCAGGTCCCTCCCCAAACATCATGCCAATGCTCAGTGTCAAGTCCATGCACAAAGGAGTAGCTTGTGCCTGTAAATATGGAAGACCTGTCATCAAACAAGGTTAAACTGGTCCTTGAGCCAGCTCCACTCTTACAATGGCTGAAGCACCATGACTTGCCCAATCCAATCCCTGCACTCCATAGCTCCATTTGTATACAAACACCTGGAAAGGCAAAATTCAACGAGAAACTCAGGAACAATAGCAGTAGGACGGGAAATGTGGAAAATTTCTCTTCAGTTATCACATTTACCTATTCCATTACTATTAATCCACTTTCTTTTATAATGCAGAAATTTGGAGGAGGGACTGGAGTCGTGGCAATGCTACTGGACTAGCAATCCATTGTTTAACGCTTATGTTTTGGTGACATGGGTTGAAATCCCATCTATGATAGATGATGAACTTTGAATTCAATAAAAATAAAATTGGAAATAGAGAACTGGTTCTAATGGTGACCATGCAATCATCATTGATTGTCATGAACACCCATCTGGTTCACTAATGTGTAGCAAAGGAAATCTGCCATCCTTACCTGGTCAGGCCTACATGTGACTTCAGAACTACATAAATGTTGTTGACTTCTTACATGCTGTCTGGGCAATTAAGGATAGGCAGTAAATGCTGGCCTTGCTAGAGAGGACCACAATCCTAAGAACAAATAAAGCTTCTTCTACCTCTGTCTTCAGTAAGCACAACCTTGACTAAGCTTTTAGCAAATTCTTAATATTCGAAACAATGCACATTTTCTGCTGGCTACGTGAATTACTTCAATATTTTTCTACATGAAAGCTGCTATTTAAGAGCAAGCCATTGTGATTAAATCACAGCATGAACCGGAACCCTGGGAAGCGGAAAGGAGTAAAGAAAGTTACGGAAGGAACATTTTAGATTAATTAGAATGTGACCTAAAACATAATGTCACTTGTACAATGAGCAAAGAACCTGCATGCTCACAATTTCCTATAATGTTGGAAATTAAATAAAATCAAATCAGAATTCGGTGAGACATCATCTAATTGCTACAGGACTCCTGGTTCACTGTTTCACAACAGTCAGACAAATTGGATTAAATACTGTTCAAACAACTCATGATTTTTCATCTACGATTTAATTTTTTAAGTCTTTCTTCCCACCACATGATGCACAACCTTGGAAATTATAATAATATACTAATAATCCTTACCCATCAACTAACCTTTTAGCAAAATTGCAGTAAATGGGGACGTGTTGTTCTGGCAGAAAGGAGGAGGAGATCATTGTTTACTGTAGGGTTCAATGCTGGGAAGATGGTTGCAGGAGTCCAGCTCATGTATAATCATTTAAGGACATCAGTGTGACCTGCTGAAATATTGCAGGGGCTTGTCTCCAAAAAGAAAATCTATAATCATAATTATTTGTACTATTTGCATTGTGTAAAATCTTTTCTTTCTTTCTACTGTATCCTGATGTTACAAATTTCACAGTGACATTTGCTTGGGGTCAATCTTTATTAATCTCTCCTGAAGATGGATTCCATGTTCCTTATGTTAAGGCAGTTACCTGAATACCCCGGTAAGTAGTCATAATGACAGTGTGACCCAAAAAATGTAACAATGAAACTGGTTTTATCAACAGGACACAGTAACCTCATATTTCCCCTACGTGTCATAGAATCCCTACAGTGCAGAAGCAGGCCATTTGGCCCATCAAGTCCACATTGACCCTACAAAGATCATCCCACCCAGATCCACCCACTTTCCCATAGTTAATCTGCCTATACTGCACACCCTGGACACTAAAGGGCAATTTAAAACACTCAATCCACCTGGCCAGCACATCTTTGGACTATGGAAGGAAACCAGAGCATCCAGAGGAAACCCACACAGACACAGGGAGAATGTGCAAACTCCACACAGTCCCTCAAGGTGGGGTAATCTAACCTGGATCCCTGGCACTGTGAGGCAGCAGTGCTAACCACTGTGAGCCACTGTGCTGGCCTGGATATGTATTGGTGATGAGCTGGCTCAGGAAGGATGGGCTGTCTTCAAGCTACAACCTTCTATCTTCTTTCTTATTCTTAAAACTGTTCAAAATGGTGCCAGATCATGGTGACAGTGGAAAAGCTTTTCATTGTATTTCATCATTACTCTCACTATAAAATACACCTATCAATAAAGTCATTCATTCATTCATTCATGTGCACTTTTCCAATTTTCCAAAAGGTGGGCTGGCCACTTTGATCATGAAGGCTGAACGTGAAAACATAGAGTTGTAGAGATATTCAGCGCAGAAAAAGGCCTTTCAGTCCATTCAGTCTGCCCAAGTCAAAAACAATCACCTACTTAGCCCATAGCCTTTTATGACTTGGCATTGCAAAAGCTTTTCTAAATACCCAGTAAGTGTGATGAAGGTTTTCTGTCTGTACCACCCTTATAAGGCAGTAAATCCCAGATTACCACCACCCTCTGGGTGAAAATGATTTTCCTCACACCCTCTCTAAACTTTCTGCCGTTCTCCTTACATTTATGCCCCCAGATTATTGAGCTCTTGATCAAGGAGATGGGCTCTTCTGGGACAGAATGGCAGGAGGCTGTTGTTTGTTTTATGGCTCAGTATTGGGAAGACGTTGCTTGCAGGAGCGTATTTTCTTTTCAATTGTTAAAGAAATGAGCACAATTACTGTTACAGCTCACCATACTCTGAGTTAATTGGACATCACTCATGATAAAGAAACAATGTAGTGCACGTTCCACTGGCAAGTTGTCAAATTGTGGTTATTGATTCCAAGATCAAATTTGTTCCCAGTCTCCTGGAGTTGCCAACTCCGGTTGGGAATATCCCTGGAGCTTTCATCACAAATCACAACCTTCCAAATGACCCACCTCCACAGCTGTTTTCATGATGCATCTCCTTGCTATGTCAATCAAAAATGAACAGACCCTCATATCTGATTGGATGTTCCTTCATTGTCAGTCATCGGTTTATCTTCTGACGATGTTGTTGTTTCACAATTAATAAACAAAAGTGTTTGAAGTATCATCCAGCATGATATTGCCTGGATAAGTTGACCCACTAGTTTATTCACAGCAGTGTCCTGGAGATTAGCGGTGCAGTGATAATATCACTGGGTTCATAATCCAGTGAACCACGCTCAAGTGTTGGGAGTGTGGGTCCAAAAACCACCAGGTAATGGGTGAAATGTAAATTTGATCAATAAATTTGGAATTGAAAGTGAGGGCAAAATCATATAGAAGGCTGAATGGCGTGGGCTACAGCAAGAGATGTGGCAAAATCACATGAGAAGTCAGGTGCAGTCTATCTCATGCTGAGAGCAATGTGTGGTATCCTTTCTTACTCGAAAGCAGCAAGCTGTCTATGAAGGAGGATTATTTCTTGTTAATGACCTTATTTACTGCACATCCATCTTGATTAATAAGCAGTGTCCGATCCCACCACTCACTGATTTCCATCTCAACATCTCGTCTACCAGCAGAGTGTGAACCTGAGGCTTACGCTCTCTGCAGGCTGTGAGGAACTCCGCATCGGTCAGCACACGACAGCCTTTCAGGGCACCAGCCAAAAACAATCCTCTCCACAAACATTGGCATTCAATATCCTGCAGCATCCTTGCTGTATCTCTCTGATCTACTGATGGGACAGATAGGTCTGCAATGCAAGGAGCAATGGTAGCTAGAGTAAAAGGCTGCTTTACAGCAAGTTCACAGGCTTTCACTCTATTCCCTGAATTGCTTCCCTTGGGTTTAAGTGACAGTTTTGAGAATAGATGTCAACGTGACCATAGTCGAGCAAGAAGCTAGTGGGAACCAAAACTAATTTCAACTTGGAATGACCTAACCTACAAAAGACAACTTGTACTTCTGCCAAGAACTCAATTAAAAGACAACATATTGCAAGGCCAACATTTACAATGTCTCTTATTTATCAACATGAACAATGGAATAGAAAGTCTTTTGGAGATGTAATGTTAATAGATTGGTGATTAATAAATGCAATATTTTTCATTAACCTTGCCCTACTGAGAGGCAGTTAAGAGGGTGGAGAACCTGTGGAATTCTTAAACCCCGAGGGCTGTCATAGATGGGACATTACGTATGTGCAAGGCTGAGATAGGTTTTTAATCAGAAGGGAATCAAGGGTTAATGAAAAGGCAGACAATGGATCTGAGGATTATCAGATCAGCCAATGATCTCATTGAATGGCACAGCAGTTTCTATGGGCTGGATGGTCTGCTTCTGTTCCTATACTTTATGGTCTCAGGGAAAGCTTTTAATCCTGTAACTTTTCCTGGGTACCTATTACCTTAGTGAGGCAGAATCTTCCGAATTCTCTGAATTCTCCCAGACACAGGAAATTGCTCTTTAGAAAATTCAATTTCCCAGGAAACACTGATGGGTTCAGCAATGTCAGGGATCCTGCATTGTCCTGACAAGCTACTCCAGTCTATACTCCTCCAACAAGACTCTGGCTGCTACCCTTAGGGCATTCCTTGATGACTGTAGACTGTGGAAGTGTGCAGATTGAAATTGGTCACAACTATTTTGGCTCTGGACATGTATAACCAAAAAAAAGTTAACATCAAGCCTTTGCAGACATTAAGAGTGGTGACCAAAAAAAAATGGTCAAGGAGATAGGCCTGAATTTGTGTTGGAAAGGAGAAGTGGTTGACAGGTTGCACGATACATTACAGCAGAGAATACTTCCTATGTGGCAAAGGATGTCAGTTTTTTTATTATACTTTCAAAAGGAAAACAAGTATTAGCCTCTGACATTTTCTAGCATTGGAGGCAGTTCAAAGTAAGTTCACTTGGCTACTACCAGAAGTACCACTATCTTATGAGGAGAGACTGAGTAGGTTGGGTCTATACTTATTCGAATTTAGAGGAATGAGATGACATCATTGAAACACACACAAGATTCTTAGAGAGCGTGACAGGCTAGATGCAAAGAGATTGCTTCCCCTTGTAGGACAGTAAGGTTGGTGGGGGGGCATATATCTCAGAATAAAGGGGCTTTGCATTGAAGAGATAGACGAGCAGCAATTTCTGCTCTCAAAGGCTAGTGATCTGTGGAATTCTTTTTCCGCTGAGGACTGTCGAGGCTGGGTCATTTAAGTATATTCAAGGTTGAGAGAGAGATATTTTTAATCCGTGAAGGAATCGGGCTTAAGGGGAAAAGGCTGGAAAGTGGAGTTGCCTATCAGACAAAAGAACTGAAAGGACTGGATACTGGAATTCTGAGGAAAAAAAAAGAAAGTGCTGGAAAATCTTAGCAGGTCTGAGAGAAATCAGCGTTAATGTTTTTGGTCCAGTGACCTTTCAAAGGGTCACGCTAATCCTGATTTCTCTCCATAGATGTTGCCAGACCTGGTGAGATTTTCCATCAATTTTTATTTTTGTTTGAATATTATTAAGTCAGCCACAATCTCATTGAATGGCACAGCAGACTTGATGGGCAGAATAGGCTATATTTGCTCCTAGTCTGGTGGTTCCATGGCTTTACTTAACCAAAGTTAGATTATCAATTTTAAAATAATATTTAATGAATGACTTTACAGTTGGTGGTCAATATTAGCATGAATCTAACAATGCTGTCTTGCATTAGAACAGTTGAAACTTGCCATGGTAAAAAATTCCAAACTATTAAAGATTTGCACCCTCAGGGTTGCTTCGAAACTTCAAAACATTTTCAAAATGTTATCATCACTTTAATGTGATGCCTGGTGGCAAAGTAATCCGGACATTAAGTGTTTTGGAAACAATTTTTATTCTTACAGTCATCAATCCTCCAGAAGAACACCAACTTGCAACAAGATGCTTCACAGAAAAACCACCAAATAAAATCAAACAGTAAGCCGCACAAGAAGAATTAATTACAGGTCATGTGAATATTTTTAACAAAAAGAAGCATCTTTAAAAAGCACAGAGAAGGGTCAAGAAGCAGTTAGAGTTAAGGTGGGAACTCAAGTGCTAAAGGTCTAAACAGCAGAGAGCACAGTCACCAATAGTGTGGTAAGTAAACAATGAGTGACGAGCAAGGAGCCAGTATCAAAGGGGAACAGTGATCCTGGAGGAATATAGGGCTGGAGGGAGTATTAGAAAGAGGAACGGAAGGGGACCAAGAGGGATTTGAGAACAAGAATCTTTAAATCAAAGTGTTGACAAGAGTCATTGCTGTTTGGCGAGCACAGGAGTCATGTTTCAATGAGATTTAGTTCAAGTTGGAATACAGTTAATAGGGCTGACCTAGAATTTTTTTCCTACTTTGTTCCTGGGATGTGGCAGTTGTGGTATCTCGTCAACTGGTTACAATGTATATTGGTGACTTGGAAAAAAGGAAGCAAAAGGCATTGTAGCCAAATGACACAAAAATAGGTGGAAGGCAAGTGGTGAGAGGCACGCAGACAGTTTAGATTAGATTTCCTACAATGTGGAAACAGGCCCTTCGGCCCAACGTGTCCACACTACCCCTTGAAGCATCCCAACTAGACACATCCCCCTATAACCCACACACCCCTGAACACTACGGGCAATTTAGCATGGCCAATCCCACCTAGCCTGCACATCTTTGGACTGTGGGAGAAAACTGGAGTTACCGGAGGAAACCCACGCAGACTCGGGGAGAATGTGCAAACTCCACACAGACAGTTGCCCAAGGCTGGAATTAAACCCAGGTCCCTGGCACGGTGAGGCTGCAGTGCTGACCACTGAGCCACCGTGTTGCCTGATAGGTTAAATAAGTGGGCAAAGAGTTGGCAAACGGAATATAATGCAAACAAAAATACAAGGTTGTTCATTTGGAAGGGAGAACAAAACCACAGAGTACTATTTAAATGGAGAAAAACTGTTGAAAGTTGCAACACAAAGACACTTAGGGGTATTTATACATGAAGCACAGAAAGCTGGCACACAGGTGCAGCAGGTAATTGGGAACGCTAATGGAATGTTGACCCTTATTTCAGGGGGATTTGAGTATAATGGTACGGAAGTCTTACTACAACTGTATAAGGTGCTGGTGAGGCCACGTCTGGAATACTGTGAGCAGGTTTGGTCCCCTTATTTAAGGAAAGGTATTACTTCATTGGAAGCAGTTGATAGAAGATACACTAGGATGAGCGCTGGTATGAAGGGATTGTCCAATGAGCAAAGGTTAAACAGCTTGGGACTCAGTGGAGTTTAGAAGAATGGGAGCTGATCTCATTGAACTGCGTAGGGTCCTTAAGGAGCTTGACAGGATAACTGCTGAAAGGTTATCTCTCTTTATGGGAGAGTCTAGGACCAGAGGTCATGGTCTCAAAATAAAGGGGATGCCAATTTAAGACTGAGATGAGGAGGCGTTTCTTCTCTCAGGAGGGTTATGAGTCTTTGGAGCTCCTATCTTTTGGGGCAGATTCCTTGTGTATATTTGAGGCTACAATAGATCCTTGAATCAGTAGTTGAATTAAGGGTTATGGGGAAAGGGCAGTAAAGTGGACAGGAAGAATGTCAGATCAGCCATGATCCTATTGAGTGGTGGAACAAGCTAGAGGAGCCAAATGGCCTACTCCTATTCCTTTTTTTTTACATCTTATGGTCTTAGAGTGGTTTTTATTGTCCCCTTCTAACTCTTTGCACAAAGTGTTGTTGAGCTGCCTTCTTGATTTACTGCTGTCCATAGGATGCAGGGTCACACAGAGAGATTATGAAGATGTCTAAGAAGATGATTAAGAATTTTGACCCAACAACGGTTAAAGAACAGCCATGCAATTCCAAGTTAGGCTGGTGTGTGGTACAGAGTGGAACTTAAGTTGTGATGCTCCCAAAGCATCTGCTGCCCTTATCCTTCAAGCTGGTAGAGGTTGCAAGCTGGTAGATGTGAGTTATGCCAATGCGTCATGTAGACTGTATGCACTGCTGCCCCTGTGTGTTAGTGGTGAGAGGCATGAATGTTGAAGGGGGTGCCAATCAACCAGGCTGCTTTGGCGTGGATGGTAATAGACATCTTGAATGATGTTACATCTGCACACATCCAGGCATGTGGGAGTCAGGATGTGACCTACAGTGCAGAATTTCTAGGTTCTGTATCCACAATATTTATTTGGCAAGTCAGGTTCAGTTCTGGTCAATAGTAACCCTCAAGGTGTTGATAGTCAGGTTTCAATGAGTAAACCATTAACCATCAAGGACCAATATTTAGATTCTCTCATTGCAGATGGTCTTTGCCTGACCTTTTAGAGAGTGTGACTATTGCTTGCGACATCTTAGCCTCAGCCTGAATGTTCAATTAGGTCTTGCAGCATCTGAATAGGTGATACTGATAATCTGAGGAGCTGGAAATGGTGCTGACCACTGTGCAATCATCATAACCAATGAACTTCTCCAATTCTGACCTCATGAGGGGAGTGAAGGTCTTTCATGAAGTAATGAAGACAGTTGTGCTCTGAAACCACCACTTCATAAGTGAAAGTTTAATGATGCAGACCCCTCCACATCAAAACAAGAGGAAAATTATAGGGTCAATTTTAAAGAAATTGTGCATTGTTTCCATTTTCTTTGAGCTTTCTTTCATTAGTTAGGAAGATATTGGTGATGGTAGAAAAAAGGTTATTTTGAAAGGTGTGGGTAGAATGATAGGGTTTAATCAAAGTGAATGGGAGGTGTATGTACTTAAAATCTACATAAGTAAACCCAAGAGCATCAGAAATTCTAAGTAAAAACCAAACTTGGTGTTGACAATACATACCTTTGTACATCAAAGTTAACCTCTGAAGAAAACTGAAAGAATCTTGCAGAAGCAGCTGAAGTGTTAAGCTCAAATTGAAAATAAAAAAGTTAATCCTCGAACTTGAAGTTGAACTGCAGTGGATAAGGCGGCACAAACTAGTCAAAAGGCAGGTTCAAGAATGATCATAATATCATTATTGTTGAGGAGAGAGTCAATCAAGCCATTTTATTCATCCATCCAAAAGATTATCCACTGAAGCACCTAATAGCCTCCTAAATTAATCCAACTTGTATAATTAATGAAGCCCTTATATCAGTGTCATGATCTGTAAAGAAATTTTTCTCTGTATTCATTTTAATTTAACCATATGAGCCAAATGCCCCATGTTTTATTCTCAAAATTTAAAGTAATATTTCGGATTTACATTGTCTTTACCTTAATTTCACCTACCTCCAAAAGATCAATTTCAGGTCTTCCCCTCAAACAAAGACCTTTTACACAAGAGATCAGATGCATGATGCACAGCCTCCAGATTGTGAATGCCTCCCTTGCTTCTTAGTCGCCAGAAATGGACAAGTGTTTTTTGCTCAGTGTGTTGTAGTATGTGTTGCATCATGACTTACCCCAACTTACTGTTGCTGTCCCTAATAGCTTAAGTGACTTGCTCAGGCATTTCAAAGAGTAGTTAAGGGTCATCTACATGGCTGAGACTCTGGACTATATAGGCCAAACTTGGTAAGGATGGCAGATCTTCCTGCCTAAAAGGGCATTAATGAAGTAGATGGGTGTTTTACAATAATCAACAAGGCCACCGTCATCAATGACTATATTTATATTCCAAATTCATGTCATGGCAGGGTTAGAACCCATAACCTCAGAGCATTACAGATAACAAGGTGTAGAGCTGGATGAACACAGCAGGCCAGGCAGCATCAGAGGAGCAGGAAGGCTGACGTTTTGGGCCTACACCCTTCTTCAGAAATTTGTGCTCCTCTGATGCTGCTTGGCCTGCTGCGTTCATCCAGCTCTACGCCTTGATATCTCATTGTCCAGCATCTGCAGTTCCTGCTACCTCAGAGCATTAGTCAGGATTTCAACTCCTGTGACATTAACATTACACCCCTATTCTGCAGCATTTCAATAATATACTTTAATGCTCAATGAGATTTACTGATTTGTTGTCATTACTCTAAATTCTGCAATCTTGGTATATATTTGTCATGGAATCTATTATTAAGTCACTCTCATCCTCATCTATAACTATTTTAACATCACATACGACGATCAGTATCTCCTAGACTGATTCTGGAATTATTGTCTAGACAAGCTACTGAAGAGGCAATTCAAAATTAAGATAAAAGGATTGTAAATTTCTACAGAGGAATGCTGCAGAGAACATGATTTTTTTTAAACAAAATCCAAAAATATATTTGTAAAGGTGTTACCAATTATTCTAAAACATTTAAAAACCAGCATGCATATACAATCTATTTTTCACTTTAAAATGCTTATCCAGGTCTTAATCCTCTCCAAATTTCTTAAACCTAGCCTGCTTTTTACAACAATTTTGCCAAAGGAACATAATTTAATTTATTTATTAGCTTCAACATTTCAAAGCATTTTATAGCTAATGATTTATTTTTGAAATGTACTTATGTTCATCTTACAGCCAAATATGGTAGTTAACATGTGCCAGAAACAAAATATGTTCCATGCGAGTTGGTTGAAAATGGACTTCTTTTACAAGTATCTGAAAATCAAACGCATACCAGTGCAACGGTGCAGCTGAAAGATAGCACCGAGTTAGTCCTGCATTGTCAGACTAGATTAAATGTTGGAGTGTGGCTTGAATTCACAACTTTCCAATTTATTTGCACAATGGCTACTGCCAAAACCAAGCTGAGACTCAGAGCTGACCTTCAAAGCTGACCTGGGCAAAGAAATGGAGAAGAACTAATCGGTAGACCTGCTTTCTCATCATCTGACAAATTAAAAGGCAGGCTGAGAAGGTCCATTAGGGACTTTCTCAACTCCCCAGCAATTAAGGTCATTAAGTGGCCAATTAACAACTACTTAAGGGCCTCCGCTCTCCAGTGCCCCAATTAATTGTCATCCTAGCAGGCAAGAGGGAGGCCAGTTTCCCGAATGGGAAACCAATGTGTGTTCTGTCTGTCAGGTTGGGCACTGGTGGGGGAGCTCCATTTGCCCCAATCTGCGAGTATCTTTCCCATCAATTTCCAAATTTACTAGTAGCATTTTAAATACTTTGTTTTAAGTAAATGCCAACTTGGTCTGAAAGAAACAGAGCTAAAATAAAAATCCAGCTCACCCTCACACTGGCCAGGGCTATGTGACTCCTTGAGTTAATTTCTAACTGATATAAATATGAAACTTTTAATCCTCAAAGAATTCAAGAGAAAATGTCTTTAATGAGAGTACGGTTAGAATGTGCAGCTTGCTACCAAAGAACTTGAGAAGAATAGCACAATGCATTTAAGGGAGAGCTACAGAGACCAGGCAGATATAGAAGCTTTTTTACGAGAACAGAATTTGCTGGAAAAAAAAATCATTGGGTTTGGCAGTTTTCAAATATGAGATGAACAAGTGATCATCAGATGATTATGTGGGTCAGGTTTGATGAGCAGGAGAAAACTCCTAAGAGGCATAAACACAGGCACAGATTAGATGAGTGAAATGGCTGTGTTGCAACTTTGGTATAATTTATATTATATCAGTGCCTATCCTATGAATAAAAGTACATATACATTTTAAAACTTAAATGAACACAAAGTAAACACTGATTCTCAATATGAGCTTATCTTTATATTAAAGGTTAATGGATGAATAGATTAGAACAAGTATTTGCACAGATTTCTGTTCAACTTGTTCAGAGGTGTTATTATGTGTCCAGTGACTTGTGGGACTTGAACCCAGGCCTCCTGCCTCACAGACAAGATCACAAAAGCCCATATTTGCAAAATACCAATAACTAATTAAAATCAACTAATGGTTAAGCCGTTGCAATACAGTTCAGTGTACAGCACTGCTTAGTGCTAGCAGGCAGTCTCTTGGCAGCTTTAAGATTTAGAAATAATAAGTTAGTTAAACTCTTTCATGCAGTTCTTAAATGTATTTTAAAGGCAATTAGCTATGTTCGTGGAAATACTTCCAAATCACCTTTAATGAAACGTAGCCATGAACATCAAGGCAAGACTGTAAACAGTCCAAGTCCAACACTTCAAGAAGTCAGAAAACTTCTCAGAAACCACTGAATTCTAGCTATTCAAAGAACTCCTCCAAATATACCTATGGCACAACCAGATCCTACAGGAGACTTAGGAAGATGACAACTCCCCATGTGAAACATTTCTTTATGGAACTCGTTTCAAAAAGTTACAATGCAACTGGGACGCACCATGGAGCAGACAGCATGAACATTCTTTCCTATGAAGAAGGGGTTGTTCGGATAATTAGCTCAAAGGTCACAAACAAAAATAAAGTACACAGCATAAGCTAAATGCTAGTTTCTTGAATAGAAGGGGTGTTAGTGGAATTATTAGGTTAAAATAAATGAGGAGCTGCTGCTGCACTTCCTATGTCTCTGACCCAATGATGCTGAGGTAGTGAAATGCAGCCATTTGTGCAAACATCTAACGTTGTGTTCCATATTAAGATCAATACAAGTTCAAGTAACAGCGAGCACTACATGGCAATGTACAACTGACAGGCTGAAGCTCGCACTGAATGACTCCATCGCTATGTTAGACTTTGAAATTAGGCACCATTTCATTTGCCATTCACAGCAGTAAACCTGATGTCTGCGTGAAAGATGCTGCCAAACACAAAGGTTGTTTATTAGAGATAATGGGAACTGTAGATGCTGGAGAATTCCAAGATAATAAAATGTGAGGCTGGATGAACACAGCAGGCCAAGCAGCACAAAAGCTGACGTTTCGGGCCTAGACCCTTCATCAGAGAGATCCAGCCTCACATTTTATTATTAAGGTTGTTTATTACATGCTTTAAGTCTGTCTGTCAGTACTTTCTCAATACAATTAACGAGCAGGGAAGAAATTTGATATTGAAACAACTTCTCTTGTATAAGCCCTATACTTTAAAGTAGAATAAATAAGGCACGGAAAAAATGTTGGAAAATCTCATTCTATAAACATTAAATGTAAATAAAAATAATCACAATGTCAACACTGATGGGCTCCATAAGGATTAGGCTTTAAATACAGCATAAGCTTGGGGAAAAATTTATTTCACATTTCTTGACATTGCGGGTGAGAATAGCAGGCATCTAATGTTCACTGACTGATTTGTTCCATATTTTTGTGATAAAATACACCATGTATATTTCTCTTGTGCAGAATAGGAATTTATTTTGGTTTAATTATTAGGTGTATCTGCAGTGCAAACTTCAGTTCTATTGCCATTCCTCGATCCAAGCATTTTTAAAAAGTTATTCACTGTGATATTGCCAACTGATCATCAAAAGTCATTTTACTTCATTGTTGGGCAATTTATGATGACAGGTTAATTAGAGGCTAATTAGAGACAGTGATAATGGGAACTGCAGATGCTGGAGAATCCAAGATAATAAAACGTGAGGCTGGATGAACACAGCAGGCCAAGCAGCATCTCAGGAGCACAAAAGCTGACGTTTCGGGCCTAGACCCTTCATCAGAGAGGGGGATGGGGAGAGGGAACTGGAATAAATAGGGAGAGAGGGGGAGGCGGATCGAAGATGGAGAGGAAAGAAGATAGGTGAGAAGAAGATAGGTGGAGAGGAGAGTATAGGTGGGGAGGGGATAGGTCAGTCCAGGGAAGACGGACAGGTCAAGGAGGTGGGATGAGATTAGTAGGTAGGAGATGGAGGTGCGGCTTGGGGTGGGAGGAAGGGATGGGTGAGAGGAAGAACAGGTTAGGGAGGCAGAGACAGGATGGGCTGGTTTTGGGATGCAGTGGGTGGAGGGGAAGAGCTGGGCTGGTTGTGTGGTGCAGTGGGGGGGGGGGGGAGGGGACGAACTGGGCTGGTTTTGGGATGCGGTGGGAGAAGGGGAGATTTTGAAGCTGGTGAAGGCCACATTGATGCCATTGGGCTGCAGGGTTCCCAAGCGGAATATGAGTTGCTGTTCCTGCAACCTTCAGGTGGCATCATTGTGGCACTGCAGGAGGCTCATGATGGACATGTCATCTGAAGAATGGGAGGGGGAGTTGAAATGGTTTGCGACTGGGAGGTGTAGTTGTTTATTGCGAACCGAGTGGAGGTATTCTGCAAAGCGGTCCTCAAGCCTCCGCTTGGTTTCCCCAACGTAGAGGAAGCCACACCGGCTACAATGGATGCAGTATACCACATTGGCAGATGTGCAGGTGAACCTCTGCTTAATATGGAAAGTCATCTTGGGGCCTGGGATAGGGGTGAGGGAGGTGGTGTGGGGGCAAGTGTAGCATTTCCTGCGGTTGCAGGGGAAGGTGCCGGGTGTGGTGGGGTTGGAGGGCAGTGTGGAGCGAACAAGGGAGTCACGGAGAGAGTGGTCTCTCCGGAAAGCAGACAGGATGGAAAAATGTCTTGGGTGGTGGGGTCGGATTGTAGATGGCAGACGTGTCGGAGGATGATGCGTTGTATCAAGAGGTTGGTGGGGTGGTGTGTGAGAATGAGGGGGATCCTCTTTGGGCGGTTGTGGCGGAGGCGGGGTGTGAGGGATGTGTTGTGGGAAACGCGGTCAAGGGCGTTCTCGACCACTGTGGGGGGTAAGTTGCGGTCCTTGAAGAACTTGGACATCTGGGATGTGCGGGAGTGGAATGCCTCATCGTGGGAGCAGATGCGGCAGAGGCGGAGGAATTGGGAATAGGGGATGGAATTTTTGCAGGAGGGTGGGTGGGAGGAGGTGTATTCTAGGTAGCTGTCGGAGTCGGTGGGCTTGAAATGGACATCAGTTACAAGCTGGTTGCCTGAGATGGAGACTGAGGGGTCCAGGAAGGTGAGGCATGTGCTGGAGATGGCCCAGGTGAACTGAAGGTTGGGGTGGAAGGTGTTGGCGAAGTGGATGAACTGTTTGAGCTCCTCTGGGGAGGAAGAGGCGGCGCCGATACAGTCAATGTAACGGAGGAAGAGGTGGGGTTTGGGGCCTGTGTAGGTGCGGAAGAGGGACTGTTCCACGTAACCTACAAAGAGGCAGGCATAGCTGGGGCCCATGGCCACCCCCTTTGTCTGTAGGAAGTGGGAGGAATTGAAAGAGAAGTTGTTGAGGGTGAGGACGAGTTTGGCTAGGCGGATGAGGGTGTCGGTGGAGGGGGACTGATCGGGCCTGCGGGACAGGAAGAAGCGGACGGCCTTGAGGCCATCTGCATGTGGAATACAGGTGTATAGGGACTGGACGTCCATGGCGAAAATGAGGTGTTGGGGGCCAGGGAATTGGAAGTCCTGGAGGAGGTGGAGGGCGTGGGTGGTGTCACGGACATAGGTAGGGAGTTCCTGGACCAAAGGGGAGAAAATTGAGTCCAGATAGGTGGAGATGTGTTCGGTGGGGCAGGAGCAGGCTGAGACGATGGGTCGACCAGGGAAGGCAGGTTTGTGGATTTTGGGAAGGAGATAGAAATGGACCGTGCGGGGTTGGGGAACAATGAGGTTGGAGGCTGTGGGTGGGAGGTCCCCTGAGGTGATGAGGTCATGGATGGTGTTGGAGATGATGGTTTGGTGCTTGGGTGTGGGGTCAGTAGTCTTTATGGATGGAAAACAAAAAACTTTTTCTCAGAACATTAAATTTATAGTACTTCAATAGTTAATACTGTGGAACACCATACCCTGTAACAGCTTAACCAAACAGCATTTATATTCAAGATTCAATGTGATTTTGATTTCATTGTTTAATGGTCCAGTTTAGAAAAGCATATGCTAACTATCAGGATAACTTCTCAGAATGCATACCTGTTCTCAATTTTTGCTCTTCTATTGCACTTGGTAAACCACACTTACCAGAACAAAAAATTGCAACAACTGGTTAACAGATCATCTTGACAGTATGTACTGGACATGCTCAAGGTTGGTGGCAATGTCGGGGGGGTGGGGTGAACAGGGGGAAAGAATAAAAAGGAAGGAGGAAAGAAGGAAAAGGAACAAAGAAAATGTAAGGGAGAGCAAAAAGCATTTTTCTCATATAGTCAGTTCATCAGTTCTGAAGAGTCCCCATAGGACTCAAAGCCTTCATTCTTTGTTCCACAGATGCTTCCAGACCTCCTAAGTTTCTGCAACAATTTATGCTTTTGTTTCAGGTCTCCAGCATCCACAGCTCTTTGTGGGAATTATTCAAATTGTAAACACTATTCTTTTTAATGTCCTTAACTTTTGGACTGAATAAAAAAGTACTGCTTTACACAAAGGAGATTGTGCAGAGGAGACAGATGCAGTTTTAAACACCATTTTACCAGAACACTCAATTAATTGTATAGCTGTGGCAATTCCCCAGAACAGGGGGCAAAAGCAGACAGAAGAGCTGATGGGTTCTTAACTAAGGGATGATAGCTCAATGACATTTTGCTTGACCCCAAAAAGGTGATCATGGTTTGTTTATGGACTGTGGAGCAGAAACACCTAGCCTGCAAACAGAAAGCATCAGAAATGCCTGTGAGTTTCCTGTGTGGAGGAATCAGAAAAAGTCTCCAGTAACAGCTAATTGGCTTCTGTTCAATTTGCAGAGAAAGATGAATAAAGGGAAAAATGATTGAGATTTCTCAACCAGTAAATGAAAGTGCAAACATCAACATCAAATAACTGAAAGGAAGAGAAACAAAATCTGTGATCCTGACTGGCTACCAAGCTGTTTCCCTGAGATTTTGTTTTCACCTTTAAATATCCATGCCCTGTCTCTCTCTGTGCATGTGTTTAGGAAGATGCAATTGAAGGGGTACAGCTTGAATCGCTGATTTAGTCCTGTAAAACACAATTTTCTAATTGACATTCATTAAAATAATTTGTTCACAATAAAATTATTTCTTGTCAAATACTAAGTAGGTGATTTTTTTTTTGAAACCCAAGTTGTCAGTCATACATAATGAGGACTTTGGAACTTTTTTCCCCCCCACATTTGCAACGATTCTGGGAATATTGCGATTTCCAGTGTCCTACCCCACTGAATGATGACAAAGTGCTAAGCTTGTCTGTATCACTAATCTAATGGGAACAGTCTGGGTTGTTAAACTGACAAGATGGCCCACTATACCAGGCAATTGTTTTGACTGGAAATACACAATTTTTTTGAAAAATTTTAAAACATGCACATTCAAATTGGGGACTTGCTCATTTTGTCATGAAGATATTTAGAAGAACGGGAGGATAAGATTCACAAGGGAGTTGATCCAAGGAAGGTTTTGTTCCCTGCCTGCTGAATTTAGAACATGGGCAGAGTGTCACAAGAGGGCAATCATTAAGGTCTGAGGGAATGAAGAAATTTCTTCAGAGTTCTAAATCTATGAAATTCCGCACCCTCAGACTGTTCTCCATGTTCTACCGCTGAGTATATTCAAGGCTGAAATAGATTTCTGGGCAGACAGGAAACCAAGGGAGAGACTGAACAGGCAGGGAAGTGGTGTTGAGGCACAAAAACAGCGATGACCAGACTGAATTGAGGAACAGGTGGAATTGAACAGAAGCCAATTAGCTGTTACTGGAGACTTTCTGATTCCTCCACACAGGTGAATTGGGGTGGAGGACCCCAAAGTGCAACTCCTGCTCCTATTTTTAATCTCATTTTGGCATACTGGACCAAAGTTAATCCAACATTCCAGAACATTACATTGCTTTAAACAAGGTTCCTTTAAAATTGGCTACCTTATATGCGTTTCAAAACACACGGGAAACAGGCATTGCTGAGAGGCCAGCATTTCATGCCCATCCCTAATTGCCCTTGAGCTGAGCGGATTTCCAGGCCATTTCAATGAGAATTAAGTGTCAATTACATTGCTGTGGATCCAATTAAAGGTCCTTTATGAAAAGTGAGCACATCTTGCGCCTCCGCATCACTAGTCCAGTAACATTACCGCTATGCCACCACAGTCCTGCAGTTGATACGGCACTATTGCACAATCAGCAACGTAACGATTTCAGATAAATTTGGCATATTAATTTAGCTCTCCAAAATGTCAAAATGTATAAATGTGCGTGTGTGTGGGGGGGGGGGGGGGGGGGCGCGCGGGGAGAACTATTTTCTTGAGGTTCATGGCTTTACCTATTTTTTTTTTGCACTGTGGTTTCAGGAGTTAAATCACAATGATTCCACTGAAACTTGCATTAGTCTATTGTGTTTAACATCTATCACTTCCTATTGGCATCCCAGTAGAATTTCTCCAAAATTATGTCTGTGCTGCCAACTATCAATTTAACATTGATCCTTTAAATTTTACCAATTTTTATTCACAGGATGTGTGCATTGCTGACAAGTTCAGTGTTTGTCCATCCCTAACTGCCACCTATTGAACTGCTGCAGTCCATGCAGTGAAGTTATTTGCTTACCATTGTTTGTCCTTTTATAGATCCAGGCTTTGGCCCAGCAAAGCTGAAGAGTGACAGATAGCAGCACGTGAGGATCATGCAGGTAATATTCCCATTAATCTTCTGCCTTTGCCCTTCTCAATGGTAGAGGTTACAAGTTTGGGGGTTGCTGCTAAAGGATTCTAGTGTCTTACTGCAGTGCCTCTTATAGATGCTACACACTGCAGCCACAAAGCACCTTGGCAGAAGCAGCACATGTTTAACGTCATGGATGGGGATTGCCAATAAAGCCAAATTTTGTTTCGTCGTGGATAGCATCAGGCTTTCATAGTACTGTTGAGGTTTTACTCATCCATGCAAGTAGAGTGAACTCCATCCTCACTCCTGAATTGTGGACTGTAGTTAGCAAAAAAACTTTGAGAAATAACCAACAAAATCACTTGTTGCAGCATATGCATATTTGAGTTTATTTTATAACCACACTATTACTGTAGCTAATCCAGTTACATGTCTGGTCAATGGCAAACTACTATTGCTGGGGACCCACTTATTTAAAAGTAGTAGTTTTGACTTTCCCTTGAAGACAGTAATTGACAGACACTTGCACAAATTTTACTTGTTACATTTTAGCTGAAGCTTGAATTTTGTTTACATCTTGTTCATGAGGGCAGGGACTAATTGCCTAAAGAGTAGTGAATGGAACCGTGCAATTAGCAGTGAATACTCTGCTTCTGTAATACTTTCCTTTGAAGTCATTTACAAATCACTAAACTTAAAGCATTATACTGGAAAAGTTAACATGGTGAATAGACAGACTGACAGGAAAGGAAAACAGGATAAAAGATTTACAAGACAACACAGCAATTTCTTTTGTTGCAACTGTGTCGCATCTTCAGGGGCCTAGATCAAACACAGCCCAGTCCATACATCATAAATGTTCAAATATGCAAAGTTCAGCTGTGCTTCTATTTAATAGGAACCTATGGCTTGAATCACTTTCCTTCCCTCTTCCCAACATATCATAACTGAGCTGGAGACAATCCAGGCTTAACCGCACTCTCATTCAGGCATAGAGGCATATGGAAACAGACACTTCAGTCCAACTTGTCCATGCTGACCAAGTTCCCCAAACTGAAACTAGTCCCAGTTGCCTGCCTTTGGCCCATCTCCTTTACAATCTTTCCTATTCATGTACCTGTCCGAATGTATTTTAAATGTATACCTGTACCTGCATCTACCACTTCCTCTGGCAGCTCATTCCATATATAAGCCACCCTCTGCAGTAAAAAAAGTTGCCCCTGAAGTTCCATTTAAATCTTTCTCCTCTCACCTTAAAAACATGCCCCCTGGTTTTGAACTCTCCTATCCTAGGGAAAAAAACTCTACTATTTATCTTATCCATGGCCCTCAATTTTCTAAACATCTGTAAGGTCAACCCTCAACCTCCAGTGAAAAGCGTCCCAGCCTACCTTATAACTCAACACCTCCCCATCCCTGCAGTCCCAGTAACATCTTTGCAAATCTTTTCTGAATTTTCTCCAATTTAGTAATATCGTTCCAATAGCAGGGTGACCAGAACTGCACACAGCCCTCCAAAAGTGGACCCACCAACATCTTGTACAACCTCAATGATGTTTCCAACTCCCATACTCATATGTTCTGAGCAACAAAGGCAAGCATGCTGAGCACCTCCTTAAAGACACTATCAACGTTTGCTAAAATTCAGAGAAATATATACCTGGACCCCTATATCTGTGTTTGGCAACACTACCCAGGGGCCTACCATTAACTGTACAAGTCCTGCCCTTTTTTGTTTCATACAAAACACTATACCTTGCATTTAACCAAATTAAACGAGAAGACTGATGGGGCATAAATCAACTAGGTTGAATTTATCTTGCTTTTCGTGGACAGAAATTAGCCAGACAATTTTTGTAATTGCAGACCCAGTCCTGTAGCTGCATTGGAACAGCCTGGCTAGGAGTACAACGTGGTGAACATGTCTATCATTTTCTTCAGTATTTTATGCACGGTGAGTATCCACCCTAACCTCCCCAACCCTTTCTACCCAATAACCCTGTGAACAATCCATTAGCAACACACACTACTTACCATGGTTCTAACTCGGTGCTCAAATCTATTTACACAATAGATATGGGTAGTTTGATTTTTCTGTTCATCCACAAAATCTTCCTGTATATTAGCTGGCTCATTCAATGTCATTCTCAGGGCCTGAGAAAGATCTCTGACACCAGTAACAACACTACTGGAATCAATTTCCCCTTTGCCCAATTTGGAATGAAGTGTTACTAAGCCAAAGTGGCTCTTCAATTTACATAAATTAAGCAATTCTGTAAATCTGTGATCCAATATGAACATGCACTGCCCATTCATAGGGATTACATCTTGTGGGTTAACTCTAAGATGGCACTGGTGAGCAGCACAGTGGTGTGCAATTGTTGTCAGATGGCTCTACTGCTGACCCCTGCAACCAACCTGTTGGTTCCCAAACGAAGTTCAGCACTTACTGGAAGTCAGATACAAAGTGCGGGCAAAAGAAAGAGAAAAGCACAGCCACAATATACATTCGGATGGGTTACTAACCTGACATTTCCAGCATCTCACCTTTTGCACTCCAAGGTGGCCTGGGAGGACGTTAACAGACTACTTTTAGGAGTTTCCTTAATTTTCCGCATTTACAGGTAGAGGTTGCTGTTGTTGTTCCACTCCAGCACTTTAATCTGAGGAGCAGTAAAGATCTGATACATGCTTTTTCTGCAACTTACCTGGGACACGTACTGTGCCTGGTGCACTGGGCTACTTTCCCTTTAAATGACTAGCAAGCCAGTGCAATGATTAAAAAAATGGGGCAAGGAATTACAGTCAACCTAATGATGGTGGCTGGGTAACTTTTACAGCCCATATGCGAGGACAAAATTAAATGGCACTTAAAAGTCTAATAAATGAAATTCAATACTGATGAGAATGGTGAGTTGTGTTAGGCTATCTTGATTAAGTACTCAAACTAACAGAGAGGCTTGATGAGTGGGATAATATGGGCTGCTGTGTGCATGCACGTTCAAAAAGGCATTTGGTACGTTACCACACAAAAAAAACTTAGTCATGAAAATAAACCCATGGGATTGAGGAGCTACATGGATATAAAATTAATTAAGGAACAGAAAGCAGAGTTATGAATAGTTTGACTGCCAGTTTCTTGAAGGTACAAAACTATCAAAATCTGGTTCACTCAGTCCTTTTCTGAACAAATGTCACATATGTACATTTTGGACTACTACAAAAAGTAACCAGCAATAGAAGGTAAATCACTGCGTATGGTCAATGGAGGATTCAATCTGAACAAAACCCATGTAGTGCTAGTCTGAGCATGTAATATTTACACAGAAAATGCAGAACTAAAGAATTGTTAATCTAAAGGTACACAATACACAAGGCTTTTTTTAAAGCAGCAAAAGAATAAAGTGACACATCTTATTTTTTTTTAAAACTCTAGTTCAGGCAGGATTCACAAGACATCCAAAAGATGTAGTCTGCTAGTTAATTTGTCTCTCCACGGTGATTTTTTAAAATTTGCTACTTTCACTTCAATGACAGAATCTGAATTAGTCACTGGATACTTGGACTAATTTAAAAGCAAGATTTGCAAACGACATTGCAATAAAATGCATATCAATTTTAAAAGCAAAGCAACAGCAGGAAACAATTACAAAAAACCCACATACCATGCCCTTTTTATGGCTTTCAGTCTATAAAAAAATGAAAAAACAGATCCACCCCTGCAGCTTGCCCAAGTTTGCAACACAAAACAAAGTTTGCCTTTTTCCACTTTATTAAGGTGACAAGCAACATAGTGTATTGTACAAAGAGGAGAAAAAAAATATCAACTGGCAAGAGTTAAATTCCATCTATCATGATCTAAAATTGTTCACCAAGACCAATGTTGAACATAACTTTAAACTGTAAAAATACACAATTTGCAGTATTGACAGCTTGCAAAAGCTCAGCTTAGCCCCATTGACTGGAATGACATGATTTCTTGTAGTTCTGGTCTGTTACTCATCCTCAAGTTGGAAAATCTACATATGTTATAAAATACAATGCAATACAGTCTACTGGGGAAACATAGTAAAATTACTTAACTCACAACAACTGTTGGCACCAGTGTTAGGTCATTGAAGTTAACAAAGCTAGGGGGAGCACTGATGTTGTTGAGATCACAGCAATTTCTTACGTATATAACCACAGTTATTCTCCTTTTGAATAGAGCACTTCCAATTCTTAAAAAGACAACTTTATAATAAGTCTGGATAATCAGCAATGACAAATGATAAAGGAAAAGTCAGGGGGAAATACAGAGCATATTGTTCATAGATAAAAATTGAGAAACATTGTGTGAAATCCTTCATTAGGACTTCCAATCCAAAACATTAATTTACCCTTCTTTTTCAGGCAGCAGGCTTGCAGTGCATTTCCAGCAACTTCAGTTTTATGATTAAAGTTTCTATTTGTCTTTAGGATATGCATGTGAATGGATAATATCATGGAAACTATTAAATACAATGGAATTTTGGTACACAGGTGATAGTGAAGGAGTTACTTAGATAAGAACCTCAACAATCTCATTTCCAATTTTTTTTGTAGTCGACAACTAAACCCTTTCAATATATGTCATCACTGGGTACACTACAACCAATGAAAATAAATAAACGTAGCTCACAATTACAATCACTCAAGCTAAATTTAGACGACAAATTGCAGAAACTAGAGTCCCCAATGCAGCCAAAATTCAGTGACTCTGACAATGATACATTTACATTTTCCAAGGCTTTCTTTTAAGGAACAGTGGAACACAAGGTTTTCAATGGCATCAGCACCAACAGGAGGATCTTACTGCAAGTATGGAGAGAGAATTTCTGGATTTTGCTCTTTCTTTCTACGCCAAAGCAAGAACTAGATGAAAGGAAAGAGACACATTATTTCTCGATTAAATATTAAATGCGCAAACACCAAAGTAAATTTAAAACAGAAGAACTCAAAATACACACTAGATCAGTTACAATTTAAAAGGAGGAAAATTGGGATAACATTTTGGGTAGGATTCCAACAAAATATCCAAACTGAGGTAGTAACCATCATTTACCCAGATGTTAGCAGATCTCATGCATTAATGAATTTCTTGTTTAGAACCTTTATTTATCAGTTCTTGTCATTTTAACATCCATCAGGTTTGACTAACTCTTACTTGTTCTTAAAAACTCTAAAATACTCAGATACAGGTCACTGGAGGAAAATCACACATAAGACTGCCACTTTTTTCAAGGAATGCGACAGGATAGGAAAAAATGACCATAAAGTTTAAATGAAACCTCTATTTCCACAGCACCTTTCACATTTACAGGACATCCCAAAATATTTTGCATACAATTAACCAATTCAGAATTTCTATCAAGTCGGTATGTAGGAAAACATGACAACCATAATGAACACAGTAAAGGTTCTCAAAGGGCAATTAATTGACCTGATAAAATATCACTGTGCTACTGGCTGAGCAATAAATGTTAACTAGAATAGAGAAAGCTTCCCTGCCTCCTTAAACTAGTGCCATGAGATTTTTTTTACTTCTACCTAGAAGTCAGGTTGGGTTCTCAGTCTCACGCTCAATCTGAGAAGGTCATAAAGTATTCACATTTCCAGAGTTGCCCTTGAATAAACCTCCTCTCACAGAAGTGACTGCTATCACTGAATCAAAGCTAATAACTCTCCCAAGATAATTCCAGTATAACAAGTTATCTGAGCAATCCATTAATTGGGAACCCTTCCAAGTATCAGTACAGCATTTGTACTTCCGTTCACAATTTTATCCTGTTTGCCAGTGCAAATTGCTTTCTTTAAAAAAAGAACAGCCTATTGGATACTTTCAGAATTTCTAACCCATAAAATTTACTTCACCTCAATCTTTAACTATGTGAGCAATTATTTCTGGTACTTCAAATGTTCAGTTTCATTTATTACAAACATCTTCTGGTTATTGATACCTAGCCTCATCTACCAGCTGCAAAGTATGTAGAAAGGATTCTACTCTACCATAGAAGTATTAGCAAATCACTGCTTACAAGGACTCACCATTAGAGATCTGGCAATACGGAAGTAAATAGCATTGTGACGCAGGCAGGTCTCAACTATTTAAGAGATGACAGAGTCTGAAACCAATAAATGTCCAAAGCAGCAACTTACCAGTTATAGCTTCCTGCGCAAAATACTTTACATCCATATCTTGGTCCTGACTCAGTTTCTCCAATATGGGTTTGACTTCGCTTTGTAAAGTGCTGCAATTAATAGCAACATACAAGGTTTTGGAAACCAGAGTAGCAGATTTCAGAGATAAAATTTTATGCCACTGAAAGCAAAATTACACTGATACTGTACTTGATTAAAATGTACTCATTCCCCTCCTTGTCCCACCAACACAGACTGTTCACTAATCTGGAATGGGTTATTTGATCAAGTGGTTGGTAGAGAGCACCATCATTGGGCTCTTTCTCTTTGAGGGGGGACAGGAAATGGGGGCATAGCAACAAGGTAAGCACCTAAAGGGCTCATTTTAATGCAGTGGCATAAGAAACTAGGCAGGAGCTTAGCACCCTTTGCAGAGTGAACATAACATGCCAGATTGCATTGACTTGATTCTAATCCAGGACAACACACTTACCACTACTGTTGAAAGTTAAAGTTACCCACGAGGATCTTGCTCTTTACCAGTGCAATTCGTGGCCATTGCATCAGAATGTATGCATGATAAAATTTAGATGCAACTGCCTCTGCAGTAAAATAGCTAGTTGGCACACTCACTTATGCGAATAATGGAACAATTTGCAGGCCCAATGACCCCTGCCAAATTGCCTTTAGTGTGGGGGGCCTGATGCAGGAAGGTAAGAATTGAAATGGAAGAATGTTGGGAATGGGCAGCAGAATTACTTACTAGCATTCAAGCTTCTGTAGAACTATAATAACTGCCTACAATTTCATGCTGATCTACTCACTCTGGAGCCTCAAGTTCTATTTCAGCTTAAGGAACCTGAATAGTGCTAAGAATAAGACATCACAGATCTGTTCTCCCTGTCTTAATTTCAAAGATTCCCACAAAACTTACCTAACGTCTAAAACCGGTCCTATTTTCTGCAGTGATTTAGCCACATTGAAGCGAACGTTTGCCACCTGATCACCTGCCATTTGTAACACAGTTGGCAACATCTGCTTTACAGTAATATCCTGGCCACAGGCTTCAGACAGTACCTGAAAATTCATCAGAAAACAAACTGTTCACTCAAGAAGTCCTAACACAATTGATCATTTGTTATATTAATGCTTCTAAATCAAAAGTTGGACAATATATGAACCACTGTCTGAATATGGTCCAAACCATATACAGGGACTCAGGACTGGCAAGAATCTCAGGACTGGCACAAACCACTATAAATGATCAGCGCAGTGCGTCTGGGGGTGGGAGCGAGGAATAAAAGCATTAGACCCCTCCAATTTCTAAAATTTTCAAATATAATCAATACTCTGTCTGTATTTCATACATTCACCACTCTCTGCATGTATATACATGAACGCATCATTCATTCAATAGGATTCAGAAACTGTTTTTGTACAATCTTCAAAATGACTTGTTTGTAAACAACATTAGAAATAAGTTAGCAAAGCAACAAGAAAATCTGATAGTACATAAAGAAACTTGATAATCTTAAGGTGACTACAGGACAGTCATTTAATTAACTAAGACTTAGTATTAAAACTAAAGTATGCCTTTCAGATTTAATTTTTATGCAACTATAACTGCAGCTTAAAAAAAAAAGCAGGCTAACTCAGCTTTCTATCCCTGTATTTGGCTCCATAAATATTAACTACCTTTACATAAGATATTCATAGGCAGTTAGAAATAGTGCCTGATGAAATGTTTCTCTGACCTGTTGATTGACAATTTCCTTTTGGCTTGTCTTGATACAAAGTCTCCAACTGGAGAAAATCTAACACACACACTCCATTATAACTGAGCTTTGAAACTGTCTTTTGGCTGATAGGGAGGAACTGATCCAGGAATACAGGTTACAAACCGTGACGACACTGGCAGCGTTAGAATGCTGGCACACCATAATGAGACGCACTTGGATGGATAGGATAACCATGATTAGCTGATCAGTGCACACTCTAAACAGGCAAAAACAGACCTGACAATATAAAAATGCTACATGGATGATAAAATAAAATCTGACACACAGAACTTTCCTTAAACACATTACATTCAATACTGAACTAAAACTAAATTTTTATTTCATAGAAATACTACAGCTTGTAAAGTTTAATACAAACATGTATAGAATTATGCTTACATTAATGCAGAACAGTGTAGTCATTCTATGAAGGTAGTTGGGATCACTAGCCATGGCAAGGACCTTAGGGACAATAGTAGACTCTGCCCACTCTTTTCCAAATTTCTCTACCAGTTTTGTCAAATTGTTTGTAGCAGCCTCTCGAATGGCATATACTAGAAAAATGCAGAACCAGAAGTGATATGACTGAACAAATAAAGTTACTACACAGCTCCAAGTAACAAAAATGTGTAAGTTTAGAAGATATTGTAAATAATATCTATTACACAGAACACAGTATAATTAACATTGAAGAGTTGACCCAGAATGTTTATTACATAGTATTTCAATTAGAAATATTTGAATAATGATCTAAGTTAAATTGCATTCAGGCAGCATAGGTTAAATAAATACACACAGGCCCAATCTAATATTAATAATATATAATGGGACATTTGGGTTTAACTGTGCTTCAGAAGCCATTGCTTTTAATCAAACGGGTTCTGCCTTTTTGGGGAATTAACCCGATAGCAGATTTGGCGTCACCATGGAAATAAGTTCCTCTCCCAGCTTTAAAATTATAAAAATGACAAGTCTAAAAACAGATTGCACATTATCTTAGAGATAGTAGGAACTGCACACGCTGGAGAATCTGAGATAACAAGGTGTAGAGTTGGATGAACACAGCAGGCCAAGCAGCATCAGAGGAGCAGGAAAGCTGACGTTTCGGGCCTAGACCCTTCTTCAGAAAAGCTTCAAGCTTCGGAGACTTCTAGCATATGGAATACATACCATACGTAGCTGTCATCCAAGTGTAAATTGATTAGGTGCTTACGTGCCTGTTACCACACTACTACACATCATAGGTACACAATGTTCTTCTCAATCTACTTGTCCTCAAGCTAACAGAGGCAAACAGACACTGCAATGAAATCATGTTTCACTGACACATGTAGACCTATGAAGTGGTGCAGTTGAGAAAGTATACACTTGTCAATTATTATTTAAAACCAGATTCAGAGAGATCATGTAGTAATATCTTATTACAGGCTCAGATCAATATTGGCACCGCTCCTTTCACCGAGCACATCCACTGGCATTATAAAATATCCTCATTAGGCTGTACTACCCAAGTACATGTAATCAAAGCAGCCACTTCAACTTAAGGAATGTCTAACTGTTGGCCCTAATTATAGACAAATTTTAAGACTTAGGCCTGGCAGTCTCATTAAGAATAACAGTGGTGGAGAAACTGATCTGGAAGCACCTGTAGAGAAAATAAAACAGACTTAATGTTTTGAATCCAATATGGCTATTCATAATGGAAGGGGACTGGAAAAATGGTTCTTGACAAGGGTCAGGTGGAGCAAGTGGAACAGATGGTGAGGATGGCCACAGCAAAAGGCAAAGGAACTGTTTAACGGCAGTGCAGAGCAGTTATAGATGACGAACAGGTGTTAATTTTAAGTGTTAATAACAGAGAAACAGTTAGCTCGGTATTAAGAAAATCAGACAAGACTGGGGGGGTTCAATCAAAATGAAGTACATAATTCATGGTCTAAAGTGGTTGAACTCAATGTTAAGTTATGCCAACTGTAAAGAGGCAAAGAAGAAAACAAGACATTATACCTATACTTTGCATTGGGTTTTTTTAAAAAAACTGAGGGGCCGGTGGGGGTGTGGGGGGGGGGGGGGGTGTGGAGGAGGGGTGTTGGTGGTGGTGGCGGCGGCGGAGCAGGGGACCCTTTAGGAAGTGATATTGTCAGAAGAGGGGTAGAAGCTGGTCAAACTGAATGGAATCTTTTGCAGGAAAATGGCATGAGGAAGTGTAATCAATGCAACTATGGGTTTACAATTAATACTGGCAGACAACCTACCCCCACCAAGTGGAAACAGAAATCAAGGAAGCGAAGGAAATAGTCAATGATGGACCAGACGAAGGTACGACTTGGGCAGAAATTGGAAGCAAAATTAATGTATTTTTCTAATTAACAAATGTGAGCTGGAAGCAGCACCAATGTCGTCAACTGCTATACTGAAGAGCAAGCCGTTCCGGTTGCCTTCAGACAGTGTGGAGGATTTGTACAACCGAATTGAACAGCCTGCAGTTATGACAAAGGAAGTGGAAATTATAGGACAGATGTAATGTGGCAGAGGAGTCTCCATCCCAGAAACTCATCCTCTGATTGAGCACTATCATTGCAATTTCTGCTGCAAAATATTATTGCCTTGGAGGAAAGGGTTCCACGCACAACCAAGAAAATCCAAATTCCACTAATACTGCTTAGAAGCTTTGATAATTTCTGGAGTAACCTGGTTCGTTATGGTAAATGTGTACTGTTAAAAAGATCTGTGAATGGATAACTGTCTTGCAAGAGATTTGTGAATGGAACTTTAAACCAGCATGCTATCCCTTTCAGTCAGAATACTAACACTGGGGACGGATATCATGTTCAGCAATCTTATGTTTGCTAAAGCCAGCATTTGTTGGTTGGAAGCATAACTTTACATTAGTAAGTGCTAGTATCTCCAACAGCATATTTCATGATCAAAGTTGCCAAAATGGCTGCCAAGAAAATGGGTTATTAAATCACTATACCAAACATCTCTTTCTTCCCTTCTATCCCTGCCACATGGACTATTTTGCATGTTTTTCTCTAGGTTCAAAACAACCAGGTCCCAAAAAACATCAAACTCAAGACTTCATTGCCCAAGTGCTTTCACCGGCACAGTATTCTAATGAGCTCCAATACTGCCATATAATGTTCCTGAATATTAATGGCACAATTAAACAAAGTACTACTAACTAACCTCCGTTCTATGCAAAGACAATGGTAATAAGGCAGCAAGATGCTGTCAATTGCTTCTTTCTTTACAAAATTTTTGCCCTAAACGTTCATACTTTGTTCAAAGCTACTTAACTAGCACAGGGACAATATGAAGCCAATCAATTTGCTAAGGTATATTTTTCATGAGAGTAGGCAATTGTATATATATATCAAATCCCCGAATAATGCAACAAACAGGTTATTTTCACCATTTGCAAAGCCAACCTCAGTTCATAAAAGATGGGGAATTTCTTTATTACATATACATAACAGATCCATATTTTAGGTTTATATATTTGCTGCTTCACGTGAGAGAATGAATACATGGTAAAAATGCGAGATTGAGGGGTACTAAATGTTTATTTTGTGGATGACCACCAAAGGGATGCAGTCTGGAGATCTTCAGGATTGCTCTTCACCAGTTATTTCAAAGCTATTAAAGAAGCTGATCAAATGATTTCGCGTTTTTCCATTCAGTTGAAAGAAATAGAGGAACCTGCAAAATGTATTGTGTGCGGGCCATTTTCTAGTCTTCCACAAGATATCAACATACTTTTCATTTAGAGCTGTTGAAGAAACAATGCTTCAAGGCGATTATCTGTTGATACTGGGTGACAGAAGACATATGCTCTTGATCCTACTTCCAAACCAAAGCTGCACCTCTGTTCACTAAGGTCACAGCTATACACACAGCTGAAATAACTCGTGTTAATCTTCAAGAACTATAGCAATTGCCTGAAACACTTAAAATGGAGACTTGGCATGAGCTAAGATATCATTTAGGCCAAAAACAGTTCTAAATCTAAAAAGGCGACATAATGAAAATGTACTTGAATGTATAATAATTAGGTTACTAGCTACAATTCTCATGTTCAAGAAGAAACCAAACATTACTCTACAGCTTTCATTGTCCATATTTCACCATAATATTCAGCAACTAAAATATTACAGCTGATTTTACAACTTATTCTTGTGGGGTGTGGGCATCCCTGGCAAGGCTAGCATTTGTTTCTCACTCCTAGCTGTCCTTTTATTGATTGCCTTCAGAAATGGAACAATCACCACATCACTGTGGGACTAGGGTCATATGGAGGCCAGACTAAGTAAAGAAGATTTTTTTTCCCTAAAAGATATTAGTGAACTAGATGGATTGTCACAACAATGAACGAAAGTTGTAATGAACATGCTCACCATTAGGCTAGCCTGGAATCCCAGATATTTTGAATACTGAATCTAAATCACATTGTCTGCCAAGGTGGGATCTGAATCATGCCCCTAGAACATGAGCTTGGCCTCTGGGAAAAAAATGTTAAATATTTAATAACTCAATCATTTAATCCCTCATTCCTTCTCTCACGTGGAAGCAGCAATTTCATATACTCAATATTTATTTCAAATACCTAAGAAGTCATTTTCTTTCCCCTTTCCCTTTTAATGAACTGACATTTGTTTTGTAAAGAGAACATCTTTCAGCCCCAATATGTTAACATTATTCAGGGATATACGAACTTACTTCATTCACGCAGAATTACAAACTTGATGTTAAGAAGAATGTAACAGTTACAGAATCCCAATTACGCAAGCTGTTTAGAGGTTTGACATTCTAAAGAGATATCAAATTTGTCAAAACATTTTCACAAGCCATTCCTTGTTGGGACATGTCGCATTTTAAAAACCACAGTGCGATGTCACAGCAAAATGCTTCAATCATTTTCACAATGTTATAACGAAGCTTCCTGCACTGGAAGGATTCATTCATCATAGCAAATTAAAACACACGTACAAAATCTATGTAAACTACAATAATCTCAGCACCTCTTGCCCATACTAAAATTTGATTTTGAATCAAAGTAGTAAATTAAGACATTGTCAAAATACAGAAAGTTGTAATAAATATGTAATGCCAACATGGGACCAGAGTAGTTTATGGAGTCCAAGCAAAGGATGTAGCTACTGGATGTCATATTTTTTTCCCTTTACCAAGGAGGATGACCTACTTCCAAATTTCTGGTTAAGACCAAAATCTACCAGTCAGAGAGAGGAATGAGAATATCAAAGTCTTCTCAGAAGCACATTTTTGTTTCTCGCAGGGAAGCAACTCACTTCATTTTCCCACCAAAATCTACGCCGTCTTTCAAGCCAAGAACATTCTGAGGAAATACAAGCATAGACCCACGGCCACGTACTCCATTGGTGCAGTGGACCAACATCAAATTTCAAAATCTGGGTACAATACTCCAGTTTATCCTTGAGGTACAAAAATATCATTTTACATAGATTCCACAGCAGCAGCACAAATTCCTAACATTAAATTTTCCAATTAGGCTAATAAGAGGTTGGAGGAAAAAAAACTGTTTACTGGTCGAAATAAAGTTTCAGAAAAATCTAAACAGGAACATAAGCAAAATCTGCTGCTCTGCACGTCTCCCTAGCCTTGTTCACTGCTTGCAAACTGCTGATTTGTCAAGACTCCTGTTGCCTGCAATTCTAGTTGTCTAGCATGGGCTACTGCCAGTATGTGTGACACATTCCACAAAAAAGTTTGCATGTTTACTGTAAATTACCCGTAACCAAATCTTGACAGCCAGCCAACTGCTGTTCAAACATCTGTCCTATGCATGGAATTCAAACCATTAATCAGTGAGAACTGCAATCTGAGAATCTATAGACTCTGCATGAGGCACGTTCAAGACAAAGGGCAATATTGAATGGACATTACTAGCATTTTAAAAGGAGTATAACTTCCAAAGTAAATCTACCACAGGGTTCAGTTCACAAACGATGAGAAACTTTTGAATTCAGTAAGCTGGACGTGCAGGCTGAAACACTTTACATGAGTTTTTAAACTAACAAAGTTTGTTTACAGTACACAACAAATTGTAGACATTTACAAATTAACTATGACAGACATTTAGAAGGACATGATACGAAAAGTACATTTGGAACAGCTACTCTATAGAAGTGAAGGGATTAAAAGTGGTTTTCAAGGAGAGAAAAAAACACTCAAAGATAGGCAAACTAACTGACAGATAGCTGGATCATTCTGAAATCTAAATTTAATTTATCACGTTCATAATTATGTCGTTCTCTTAGATAATCAGATTAAAAGGGTTGGGTTTGATTTAACACGGCTGCTGCTTTCATTACCCAACTCGAAACGTCATGGAAAAATTAGGGAATATATAAAGCAGAAATATTATGCCAGAAATAAAATAAAACTTCTTTTGCTCAGGCAGATTCTAACCATTAATCTATTTGTTTTAAAACAGGATCTACCTGCTACCTTACTGACATTTTCAGGGTCATTTTGGAAGTAGAACTCCAAATTAGGGTACGTATTATGAACGTAAAGTGATGCAACAGGCTTTAATGAAAATGTCAACTCTGTAGTTATAAATTATTAAAGGTGTGGTCATAGATGAGCTCTGCAACTGCATTAACATAGCTTGCAACCATAATTACTGCCAAAGTCATAATAGTTCATAAGTCAGATAATGAAGTCAAAAGTCCTCCAAAAAAAATCTTCAAACTTGCAGCCAAAAGGCAAAGCAGAATAGTAATTTTAAATTTGGAAAATTGTACACTATACCAGGTATTTCTGGTTACAATCAAAACAGTGCAACAATTCATTTCTCCAAGGAGACCATCACTTCAATCAGTAAAGGTTAGATTGTTCCCTCACAAAATACCCTCGCCCAAGTTAACATTTCTACTCACGGAATCGTTAGTGTACGCTTTCTCTTTGAATGAACAATTTATCAGGTGTCATATTCCCACTGTCACCCCATAAGCACAGAAGCTTCCTTTTCAGAAAATAATCCAAATCCTCTTGAATGGCTTCAGCCATGCACATTAATAAAAACCTCCCCTTGGTTAAATCTCAGTCAAATATCTACAGGGCTCGAGGTCAGTTTGGTAGAAGATCTGAATAAAAAGTGGATGAGTAGATTAAGAAAATAACCATTTTGAAAGAAAATGTAATCTTGTATCAAGCTAATACTCACCATGATCCACCAGCCATGTCATGCATAAGGAATTCAACTTCTCATCAAAAAACTCAACTCCCTAAAATGATTTTTAAAAAAGCATGTCAATGAAGAAACCAACAAAAATATCATTTTGAAGCTCTCCAGGCATAATGTATCTCCTCAGTAGTTAGCAAAATAATTAACACACTTCACGTGATTTTCAAACATCTTTAACATAGATTAACAGAGCGCTGGTAAAGCATTCATAATACCACAACATCTAATTTCAGTGCACTGGTGGTTGGTCTACATTGGAGGGGTGAGGGGTAAAATCATTCCACTGAATTCTGCATGACAAAAATATATTACAGCAGACATTATACAAAATATACCCACTTATGTCATTACTGTTGCCTAGAGTGTCTCAGATGACTTTGAATTTTCTTAAATAAGTTGTTTAGCACCAGAATAGTATGCAAGACTTCCATCCAAGAGGAAAACAAATAAGTCTTCATAAAATAGCCCTCTGACCTTCCTCAGGAAATGTGTTGCTTAGTTTTCACTGCATGTACAAGCATTTAAATATCATCCTGCAATAAAGCAAACGTATCGGCCTATAGCAACTGCCATCACGCAACTCCATATTAATTATTGCAGTAACTGTATCAGAGAACATCTAGCTCAAAGAATTTAAGAATATTACCACCACTGTACCATTATGTCAGGCCTCCAAGAGATGTTTCAATTTCTTGACTTTATCCTAAACTACTGATGAGTTATTTTGCTGCAGTACAGGATTTACAAGTCCCATATCTTTATATCATACTATGTTGTAATATAATATTCAAATTCCTTGTTTCTCTTTTAAACTTTTACCTGATTAATTTTAAAAGAGTTTCACATAGTGAGTGAATTTAAGTCACATGGGACAGTATAGGACTTTCCCAGAGCGCATGGCTGCACAATTTCATGATTGCATTATATTTGTGAGGAATCCAATTAAAGCCTCCCATGGGTATCCATGCAGATGTTGTCTCAATTATGCACAATCTATATTCAGTACTTGCAGTAGGGCTATGTCATTCCATCATTGTCAACACTCGTGTAAATACTGAATAGTTGTGATAATGGACTACAAAGCACTGCATGACAAACAGTAAGTTTTGTACCATCCCCTCAATAAAATTTCACCATTACACTACCTTTGAATGGAAAGACAGCTACTTGAAATCTTAGCTGTTCTTGATTATTTCCTAGGCTGTAGAGATTACACCTTGTAATTTGGTACGGTACACAAAAATTCTCAAAAGTGTACTTCGGTATTTGCCTTTTCAGTTGACTAAAAAACAAACATTCTTTTGGGACAGACACACTGGGATCAATCATAATTGGATGATTAAAGTAAACCTGGAATTCCAGGTTTAGTCTGTTAGATGCTTTAGGAAGACTAGATTATATTCTGTAGTTTTATATGCTGGTCGGTTCTATAACATGCGCCTGTGCACAACACAGCAAATGGCCATGTCCCCAGGGATGCAGCCTGTAAGAAAAGATACGTAGTGGGCCCAATGCTCAGATTCAAGATACTGTCATGAGATGTGAAAGACCTCAACATCAACCACAGCTGGTGGGAAACTCCAGGTGATCAATGTAAATCATAACATTAGCAACAGGTAGGGTTCTACTGCTGAGATGAAATAGTCTTAGCATCTGGTTTGGAATTCTATCAGTGCACACAAGGAATCAGCAAAAATCATCCTGCACCACCAAAAAACAAACAGGAGCAAATTAATGCAGCTGGTGAAATCTGTACTGAAAAAAAAAATGCTGGAAATCACGGGTCAGGCAGCATCTTTGGAGAGAGCAAGCTAATATTTTGAGTCTAAAACTTATTTGAGGTAACATCACTTTCTTCAGTTACCAAAAACCATCTTCCCTAATTCTATGCATTACATTAAGTAAAACTACAATTATAACTTTATTCCATCACTACAACACAATAAATGAGAAATAATTGCAATAATCTGCCCTAAAGGTTCTGAAATTTCATGCAGCTATACTATTTACAGTGGACCCAAAGTTAACCTCAAAATTGACTCAATTTATTGAGCACATGACATATACAGTTGTACTGTTAGTTTCACAAGAAATCCTGTATGTATGAAAATGACAGATCAAATAACGCATTAACAATTCAAGTTCGGTACATCTGAGATTTGCAGAGCTCTTGCCTTTTTAAATGATATAAGAACTGAGAAAATGGAGAAGTGTAATTATCAAGTGAAATTAAGGCGCCTGAGTTTCCCTAAATTTTGAGGAAATGACTGAAGTGTCACCTGCTGACTTTAGAATGACATGGTTCTACGTAAATTAAGTATCCATCTCACTGAAGAGCACGAGAACAATAAGACTCCGGTGCTTCAGTGTGGAGGGAGGATGTAATGACAGGCTATTTAACTATGGTCTGCACCATTAAACAAAATATGAAGGAGCAGTTTCTCAAGTGGAGCAATTAGAAGCAGCATCCTTCTAAGCCCAAGATCAATTTTAGTGCTGCCATCACAACTAAGATTAGCTAGTTCACGGCAGATCAAATGGGTTTGGGTACTGCTTGAGTACACAACTACTATCAGTATCTTTGGATCTGAGGGAGCAAGATTGCACTACCACGCGCAAAGTCAGATCTTTCACCAAATTATAAAATAACAAATATCGATGAATGCATCCTTTTGAGATTTCAGTCATGGATTTTTTTCTAGAACAGATGTTCCACCAAGAGAATACATTTCAGACAATTGTTAACAGGTTACAAAATCATTTTGTGGAAACTACGTACCAACTGTCCTGCAAGCAGAGGCATGTATTCTATTATTGCCAGGCGTACCCTCCACTTGGCATCTTCTGCTAACTCCACAATGGCTGGCAGAAGGGATTGAGACAGCTGGCGAATTCCTATTACCTCATTCACACAGTCCAGATTGGAGATGATATTCAAACGAACTTCAGGACACTACAGAAGTTAGACAGATATATTTTAGTATAATGATAATCTGAGCAAATTAACAGTTTTCACCTCAAAGCTGCTAATTAAAGAGAATGAGGATTGAAAACAACTCGAAATGGATGAATAGTTAGATTTTTCCTATTCTTTGTCCTCCAAGAGCTACCTAAACATTCACAATACATTGATTCCTTCAGGAAAAATGGTAGATATATACCTAGAGCCTTATAAGTAGACAAGCTGCTCTCAAAGAAGTTCTTAAAATTATACTTAGATTACAATGTCCTCACCTATAATTGTTGCTGGAGAACTTAAATTACAAAACTCTTACAAGAGAATTGTTTGCAGAATGTTACAAAAATTAACAGTAAATGAGCCTGAATAGGTCAGAAAAACCCAATGCCACAAGATTGAACCACAGTGGCTGAATATGAATGTCTTGATGTGGGTAATGAAAAAAAAATGTGGAGAGTCTCAGAAGAGGATTGAAAAGATCATCTTCTAAACAACAATACAACTGAGGGCTTTAAGTTTCTACAAATGCGTGATTGTTCCTTTGCATTTGTAAATTATGACATATGTAAGAAATATTTGCACTGTTTCATTCCCTTCAGTCAAGAAATTTCTTTCTCAGATAAGAGCTGGAAGAATTATATCATAAATGGACAGGGTGGATACATGGCCAATGCAGTTCAACGCAGAGAAGTGACACATTTTGGTAAAATGACTATGGAGAGACTACAAAATAAGGGGTACTGCTCTATGGGGTGTGCTGGAACAAACAGATTTACAGTCATTAAAAAAGGCAGGACAGTTGAAGAGAGTGATTGACAGAACAGAATCTGAATTTTTCTTAGTTAAATATTTTAAATATTTAAATTTACATACGTAAATAAATAAATTCAGGAGTGGGGAGGTTATGCTAAAACTTATATAAAACACTAGCTGGACTTCAACTGGACTAATGCACAACGATCTGCGCACCAGAGTTTAGAGTAATTTGTGAACACACTGGAGAGAGTGTAGAAGTTTACAAGAATGGATCCAAAGATGAGAGACTTCAACTATGAACACAGATTGAAGAAGCTGGGACTGATTCCCTTGACAGGAAACACCTAAGTGAAGACGTGACTCAAATTTCAAATATAAGGAGGTGTGGCCAGAGCAGACAGACCAACAGTCAAAGAGACAACACAACGTGGAGCTGGAGAAACACAGGAGGTCAGGCAGCATTAGAGGAGCAGGGAAATTGACGTTTTGGGTCGGGACTCTTCAGAAAAGTCAGAGCACAGATTTCAAGTGTTCTACAAAAGTGGAAATCGCACCAGCCAAACGGACATGCCATGGAATTCATGGAGGTCTGGTATTCTAACCAGAGTTCCATCATCAAAAACATTGAATTGGGCCCTCCATACAATCCACTGAGAAGCAGAATCTGAAGTGGTACCAAACACTCCAACAAACTGGGGCACATAAATAACAAGCAGGACAGAACACCAACGCTTCACTGGAGGCACACTGATGACGTTACGAAGCAGGGTGAAGAAACGCTTGCAACCAAACCCACCGGCTCGGCGAGCACGTCTACAACCTTATCCACAACCTGAGCTACAAATCTTCTCAAGGACTTTAGAAATGTAATTAGAAGAAACGTTTACATGTGGTAACTGCTTGGGTCTAGAACTTGTGGCTGTAAGACATAACAGCATAGAACATAGAAAAGTACAGCACAGTACAGGCCCTTCGGCCCATGATGTTGTGCTGTGAAATAATCCCAATCCAAAAATAAAATAACCTAACCTACATTCCCCTCAATTCACTGCTGTCCATGCGCATGTCCAGCAGTCGCTTAAATGTCACTAATGACTCTGCTTCCATGACTACCACTGGTAAACTATTCCATATACTCACAACTCTCTGGGTGAAGAGCCTCCCTGTGACGTCTCCTCTATACCTTCCTCCTAACACCTTAAAACTATGACCCCTCGTGGCAGTCAATCCTGCCCTGGGGAAAAGTCTCTGGCTATCTACTCTATCCATGCCTCTCATTACCTTGTACACCTCGATCACCTCTCTTCCTCCTTCTCTCCAGAGAGAAAAGTCCGAGCTCAGTCAACCTCTCCTCGTAAGACAAGCCCTCCAGTCCAGGCAGCATCCTGGTAAACCGCCATTGCACCCTCTCCAAAGCCTCCACATCTTTCCTATAATAGGGCAACCAGAACTGGACACAATATTCCAAGTGTGGTCTCACCAGGGTTTTGTAGAGCTGCAGCATAACCTCACGGCTCTTAAACTCGATCCCCTGTTAATGAAAGCCAAAACACCATATGCTTTCTTAACAACCTTATCCACCTGGGTGGCAACTTTGAGGGAGCTATGCACTTGAACACCAAGATCCCACTGCTCCTCCACACTGCCGAGAATTCTGCCTTTAATCCTGTATTCAGCATTTAAGTTCAACCTTCCAAAATGCATCACTTCGCATTTATCCAGGTTGAACTCCATCTGCCATTTCTCAGCCCAGCTCTGCATTCTGTCAATGTCTCGCTGAAGCCTGCAATAGCCCTCGATACTATCAACGGCACCTCTAACCTTTGTGTCATCAGCAAACATACTAACCCACCCCTCAACTTTGTCATCCAAGTCATTTATAAAAACTACAAAGAGCAGAGGCCCAAGAACAGAGCCCTGCGGGACACCACTCAGCACTGACCTCCAGGCAGAATACTTACCATCTACAACCACTCTCTGCCTCCTGTCAGCCAACCAATTCTGAATCCAGACAGCCAAATCACCCTGTATCCCATACCTCCTGACTTTATGAATGAGCCTGCCGTGGGGAACGTTATCAAATGCCTTGCTGAAGTCCATGTACACCACATCCACTGCTCGACCCTCGTCAACCTGTCTCGTGACTTCCTCAAAGAACTCAATAAGATCTGTAAGGCATGACCTGCCCCTCACAAAGCCATGCTGAGTCCCTTTAATCATGCTATGCTTTTCCAAATATTCATAAATCCTATCCCTCAAGTCTTTCCAAAACCTTGCTGACCACAGACATAAGACTGACAGGTCTGTAATTTCTAGGGATTTCCCTATTCCCTTTCTTGAAAAGAGGAACAGCATTTGCCTCCCTCCCAGCTGAACTAAGCCATCCAGCTCATCGCGTCTGCTCTGCCATTCGATCACAGCTATGGGTTTCTCAGCCTCATTCTCCTGTCTTCTCCCTGTAATCCTTGATGCCCTTACCAATCAAGGTATTGTCGCTGTCTTAAAGACACCTGATGACTTGGCCTCCACAGCCTTCTGTGGCAATAAGCTCCACAAATTCACAAACCTCTGGCTGAAGAAATTCCTCCTTACCTCTGTTCTAAAGGGTCGTCCCGTCACTCTGATGCGGTGCCCTGGGGTCCTCGTCTTTCCTACTGGCAGAAGCACCATCTTCACGTTCACTCTAACCGGGCCTCTCAGTATGCTCCAAGTTTCAATGAGATCACCCTTATCCTTGTGAACTCAATCGAATATACACCTAGGGACGTCAACTACTCCTCATATGAAAACATCCAATCTTGTGAACCTCCTCTGGACTCCCTCCAACAGCAACGCATCCTTCCTTATGGACCCAAAACCATTTGTAATATTCCAAATGTGATCTGATTAGACCCTTACACCGCCTCACCCCTGCTCTTATTTTCTAGCTCTCTTGAAATGAATGATAACATTGCATGTGTGTTCAAAGTGCCAACTGAATCCCTATGTTAATCTTAAGAGGTTTCCAAACTAGGCCTAAATCCTTTTGTGCTTCACATTTGCAAAGCCTCTTCTCATTTAAAAAATATTGTTTATGATTTTATTCTTTCTACCAAAGTGCACAACCTCACTTTCCCACACTGCAATGCATGTGCCACTTCTTTACCCATTCTCTTAATCTAAGTTCTTCTGTAGCATCCCCCCTTTCTCAACACTGTCTTTCCACCTATTTCTGCATCATCTGCAAGCTTAGCAACAATGCCCTTCATCCAGATCATTTCACGTATAACATGAAAACTTGTGGCCTTGATACTGACCACTATGGAACTCCCCAGTTGCCATCATGAGAAAAATATCCCTTTTATCCCCACTCTCTTTCCGGCAATCAGCCAATCCGCTCTCCATGCCAGTATCTTGCCCATATAACCATGGGCCTTATCTTATTTAGCATAGTCCCATGCAGCAACTTGTCAAAGGCTTTCTGGAAGTCCAAATAGATCACATCCAGTGGCTCTCCTCTAACTAGCTCATTATTTAATCAAAGAATTTTAACAGATTTGTCAACCAAGACCTCCCTTTGCTAGAGCTGTGCTGACTCTGCACTATTTCACCCGCACTGCCAAATGCTCTGCAATCTCTTCCTTAATAATGGACTCTAAAATCTTACCAAAAAGGGGTCACGCTAACTGGCCTATAATTTCCTGCCTACTGCCTCCCTCCCTTCTTAAACAGGGGTAACACAGACATTTTCCAGTCTTCTGGTCCCTCCCTGACTCATGATTCCTGAAAGATCGCCACCAATGCCTTCAATCTCCTCAGCTTTTTCCTTCAGAACTCTGGGGTGTACTCCATCTGGTTTAGATGATTTTTCCACCTTCAGACCTTCCCCAGCATCTTATCCTGAGTGACAGCCAGTGCACTCTTGCCCCTGACTCAATGTTGTTTTTGCTTAGTGCTATTCCTGTCTTCATTCATCAGCCACGACTGCCTTGACCTCCCTCAATGTTTCTTCTTCCCCGGATGAATTTCTGTCAAGCCTCCTGAATTACCCCCAGAAACTGCCTTTGCTGCTCCACCATCTTCTCTGCTAGGCTCCCCTTTCAGTCAACTCTAGCCAGCTGCTCCCTCATGCCCTTTGTCGTTACCTTTACCTAACTATAATACCATAACATTTGATTCTAGCTTCTCCCTCTAAAACTGCAGGGTGAATTCTATTATATTGTGGTCACTGTCACCTACGGGTGACAGCCCCCTAATTAAGTCTGCCTCATTACCCATCACCAAATCCAGAATTGCCTATTCCCAAATAGGCTCTACCATAAGATGCTCCAAAAGAGCCACCTCAGACATTGTGAATCCTGTTTCTGCTACCAACATGATTCTGCCAGTCCACCAGCATACTGAAGGACCCCATGATAGTACTGCATTTCTTACATTCTTTTTCTGTCTCGATTTATTTTCTGCCCCCACATCCTGACTTTTGCTAGGGCGACAGTACATAACTCCCAAAAGGTCTCTTTTCCTTTGCAGATCCTCAATGCAATCCTCACAGTATTTCCATCTTCTAACCCTTTATCGCTTTTTGCTATCAAAGTAATTTTATTTGTTACCAACAAGACAACCCTGCCCCCTCTGTCTATCCTTTCCATAATTCACAGCTCCTGTCCCAACACTCATCCCCTTGCAGCCATACCTCTGCAAAGCCCACATCGTAGCTGCCAATTTCAATCTGTGCTACAAACTTATTAACCTTGATTCAAAAACTGCGAGCATTTGAGCGCAACGCCCTTTGTCCTGCATTAACCACCTCTTCTCAAATGTGTCTTCTTATCTGCTGTGCCTGAAGTTACATTCCAACCCTTTCCACAGTGTCCTACTACTTGTTCAGGACACTTTAACAACTACTCCGGAGCCTGCCCTTGATGTAGGCAGGTTCAACCAAAAGGCCTTCAAAAGGGCATAATTAAATAGAAATAACATGCAGAATTACGCGGAAAGGGAGGCTCACACTAATACGATGTTCTACTGGAGGGCTGGTACACAAATGGGCTAAATGGCCTTCTTCTGCATTGCACGAGGGTAATGAAATAAACTTGTTTTCTTGGATCTCGGAGTTAGAAGATATTACAATAGGTATCCGATAATCAAGCATTTCCTACTTTGTTCCTAAATCTCCAAACCAAATCATCTTTTGCCGACTAGCTTGGTCACAGGAGACAGAGGGTAGTTGTGGTGGGATATTTTTCTGCTGGAGGTCTGTGACCAGTGGTGCTCCATAAGGATCAATGCTGCGTCATTTGTTGTTTATAATATATACATAAATGAAAACGCAAGTGGACTGATTAGTTTGTTTTCAGCAAGACAACTGGTGGACTTGTGGGTAGTGAGCAAGGTTATCAAATGATACAGCAGGATATAGGTCAGTTGAAAAGTTGGAGAAATGGCAGGTGGAATTTAATCCTAATAAATATGTGGTGATGCATCTTGGAGGTCAAATCCAAAAGGAAAGTATACAGGAAATGGTAGGAGCCTGGCATATGGAGGAATCTCATGGCACAAATCAATAGCTCCCCGAAAATGGCAACACCAACAGATAAGGTAAAGACAGCATATAGCGTGCTTGCCTTCAGCAATCAGAACATGGAGTATAAAAGTTGCCAAGTCATGTTGCACCTGTACAATACTTTAGTTAGGGCACATTTGGAATATTGTGCGCTGTTCTGGTTGCCACACTTTAGGAAGGATGCAGAGGATTTGCAAAGGGTGCAAAAGGGCTTCACCGGGATGTTACTTGGACTGGAGCATAGCAGCTATACGGAGAGGTTGGACAAAAATAGATACTTTTCTCTACAGTGTCAAAGGCTGACGGATGAAATTATGAGGTGAGACTATGGTATAGTCTGATTCTTTTCCCCACAGTCAATTAGTAGGGACAGGTGGGCACAGGTTTAAGGTGAGACAGGAAAGTTTAACAGATGTGAGAGGAAAGTTTTTCCTAGAATGTATTTTGGGAGGTGGTAGAAGCAGACACAATAGCAATGTTTAAGAGGAATTTAAACAGACACATGAACAAGCAGGGAATAGAGGGATACAGACCATGTGCAGGCAGATAGGATTAGTTTAGAATGACATTACCGTTGTCACAATCACGCAACAGCCTGTTTCTGTGGTGTTTTGTTCAGTTTTATCTTGCAGCTCAAATTAAGCCATTTTGAGTTACTCTTAGCAGTTAATTTAAACATAAGCAACTGCAAGAAGACAACCATCTAAAGGAGCAAATGTGGAATTTTTGTATACCACTCTTGAAAGAACAAAGTTTATTTGTAATATTGTTGAATTGACAAGAATATCGAATGTACGGCATGCAAAAATCCACTAAATATTTTGCAACATGGAGAGAAAGCAACCTGAAAGATCTTTACAGAACTAAATTTACTTGCAACCACATGTAGTAGCATGATTGCATACAAAGTCAATGCAAGTCAAGTCTGAGGGGGACACACTGCATTTTAGAATTTGATCTTTTTCTTTTATGTTTCGCACATCATTAAGCAATACACATGACTGCAATGTGCGCGCATGAGGAAGGGACAGATAGATTGATGGGATAATTGGTTGAACACAGTTTAAGGAGCATCCCTCTCCTGCGTGGGGCAAAGCAAGGGGGCATGCATCCAACAATAACTGACTGAAGCTTGTAAGCAACAATACAACTGGAAAGAATCCAGTGATGTCTTTCAAATTCAAATTCATTCAGTATAAATTAAATTCTGAAATGTTGTATGGGACACAATTACAATCGATTAGTATTACTGTTTAACAAATGCCAGATGTCAAGGTGTTACTCAACAGGATGGCACTTGGATAGATCCAGACTGCCGGTAACTTCTACCAACAAATCTAACACAGCAATTGTAATATGAGTGACACTAACCAACGTGGTGCATTAGAGGTTATTTTTACACTACATAACACAACCGAGTGACACAATCACTTTAACCCAGGATCATTATTAAGATAAATATGTACATCCTCATCAGCCTAAGTTAGGGTGAAAGTATAAGACTTTCCAGACAGGTTCTAGCATCTACATGTATGACTACTAGTCATTCAAGTGGGTCAATTTCTCTGTCATTTCTTTTCTGCAGTATGAGACTGACCATCTTTCATTTCCACTTTAACAATGCTTTGTGAGCAATGTACACAAAAATCAATTTTACCAGTCATGCACATGAAGTAGTCAACTGTAAAAGCTTAGTGTTCTGATGCAATGACTTGAATTTATCTAAAACCAAATCATTTTTAATCCAAAATCAGTAAGGCGGCTTTGTCGTGCACAATGTGATAATTACCTCATCTTTGAGTTGGGCTAAAAACAGAGGAAGCAAGTGTTCAACTGTGCTGTCTTTGCCCAAGATGGTGGAGAGGCCCATTATTACAGAGGCCAAAGCTGACTTCACATGTTGGTTAGTATCAGACACAAGCTCCTGGAAAATAAATCATATAATCATAAAGTAAAAACCGTGATCCATCTGACTCAATCTGTAGTGCTAGCCAGGTTCACCTGGTGGGTAATTTCTCTAAAATTGAACGAGAGCAAACGTAAACAGAGATAACGGGAACTGCAGATGCAGGAGAATCCAAGATAACAAAGTGTGGAGCTGGATGCTCCTTCCTCCGTTACACTGACGACCCCCAAACCCCACCTCTTTCTCCGTTACATTGATGACTGTATTGGTGCCGACTCTTGCTCCCCAGAGGAGCTCGAACAGTTCATCCACTTCAACACCTTCCACCCCAACCTCAAGTTCACCTGGGCCATGTCCTACATATCCCTTATCTTCCTGGGCCTCTCGGTCTCCGTCTCAGGTAACCAGATAGAAAGTGATGTCCATTACAAGCCCACCGACTCCCACAGCTACCTAGAATACACCTCCTCCCACCCACCTTGCTGCAAGAATTCCATCCCCTATTCCCAATTCCTCCGCCTCCACCGCATCTGCTCCCAGGATGAGGCATTCCACTCCCGCACATCCCAGATGTCCACGTTTTTCCAAGGGCCGCAACTTTCCCCCAGCAGTGGTTGAGAACGCCCTTGACCGTGTCTCCCGCATTTCCCACAACACATCCCTCAAGCACCGCCCCCGCCACAACTGCCCAAAGAGGATCCCTCTCGTTCTCACATACCTCCCCACCAACCTCCAGATACAACGCATCATCCTCCGACACGTCCGCCATCTACAATCTGACCCCACCACCCAAGACATTTTTCCTTCCCCACCCCTGTCTGCCTTCCGGAGAGACCACTCTCTCCATGACTCCCTTGTCCGCTCCACACTCCCCTCCAACCCAACCCGGCACCTTCCCCTGCAACCGCGGGAAGTGCTACACTTGCCCCCACAACTCATCCCTCACCCCCATCCCAGGCCCCAAGATGACTTTCCATATTAAGCAGATGTTCACCTGCACATCTGCCAATGTGGTATACTGCATCCACTGTACCCGGTGTGGCTTCCTCTATATTGGGGTAACCAAGCGGAGGCTTGGAGACCGCTTTGCAGAACACCTCCGCTCAGTTCGCAACAAACAACTGCACCTCCCAGTCGCAAACCATTTCCACTCCCCCTCCCATTCTTTAGATGACATGTCCATCATGGGCCTCCTGCACTGCCACAATGATGCCACCCGAAGGTTGCAGGAACAGCAACTCATATTCCGCTTGGGAACCCTGCAGCCCAATGGTATCAATGTGGACTTCACCAGTTTCAAAATCTCCCCTGCCCCCACTGCACCTCAAAACCAGCCCAGTTCGTCCCCTCCACCCACTGCATCCCAAAACCAGCCCAGCTTGTCCCCACCTCCCTAACCTGTTCTTCCTCTCACCTATCCCTTCCTCCCACCCCAAGCCGCACCTCCATTTCCTACCTACTAACCTCATCCTGCCCCCTTGACCTGCCTGTCTTCCTTGGACTGACCTATGCCCTCCCTACCTATCTTCTTTTCTCTCCATCTTCGGTCCGCCTCCCCCCCTCTCCCTATTTATTCCAGAACCCTCACCCCATCCCCCTCTCTGATGAAGGGTCTAGGCCCAAAACGTCAGCTTTTGTGCTCCTGAGATGCTGCTTGGCTTGTGTTCATCCAACTCCACACTTTTGTTATCTAAGAGCAAATGTAAATTTGTGTTTATTACCTCTGAATGGGTCCTAATTGAATTATTTTTACTCATATCCAAGAATGCTAAACTACTAAATTTCAAAAATTAAAGCAAGTGCAACCAAACAAGTAAGGTGCCTCGATCTATTGAAAAGAATGGTAATCTTCCATTTGTAATCAAACTTCAAAAACAAAATCTTTGAACATTTTCTGATTGAAATGCAACTCATTCACTTTCCAATTTGGATGGTTGTTTTAACTAAATTTTGTTCTAACAGGTAATACAACGATGCTAAAATCAGTCGCTTTATGGGCAAAGAAGTCTCAATAAGATATGCAAAATTTAAAACACTGCATTTGAAAAGTTCCAGCCTCGGATGTCTCAGCTGAAATAAAGATTTTAGGTAGGAAATCCACATATCTAAACAGAAAATGAAATCCCTTGTGTTATAGCCTACAACATTCAAGTGTAATAATGAAGTGAATTCAAGTGTAGTAATGAAGCAAGATATCGGAATAGAAATCTTCAACATAACTGGGAATTCTACCAAAGTGTAAATCAAAATCTGGTCTGAAGGTTTTCCGAATTTTTAATTTTGGAATTATTGAAACAGGTCTTTGTTCTTGCATCATTTAACAAGCACAATATATTTCACTGTATTCCGATAGATCATCTACCTAACAAAGACGACAGCAGATCTCTCAGTCATGTGTAATACTTGTCCGAGCTGCAGTTCCCAGAAACACAATTAGGAGTGAGCAGATTATTTACTTATACATGAAAATACACTGGTTTAAAATGTAGAAAAAAAAAAGATTATCAATCATATTCTCACGTGATAACATTTTAATGTAATTGCTTTGATTAACATCAAAATCATGTGAGGATTTTCTACCTAAGTGCCCAGTCACTACTGACAATTAACTGAAAGCTTTGATATTTGCTCTAGCTTCAGGTGTTTTGAATTATCTAATATCTTAAAGGTGACATTTGGAAGGACAGTGATAGAGGCCTTTCAAGACTGCACTTAAGGACTGATGCCAAAATACCAGAGCATTAGCAATACCAATAATTTTGAAGTCAATTTCTTCAGGAAAGAAATTTAAACAGAGATGAAGAAATTAAAGTTCAAAAGTAACTTAAATTACCTGTGAACACATGTTAAAAGCTATATTAGGTGTGCAGTTATTGTCCACAAAACTAATTCATGTGGTCATGACTTCTTTTCTTCATTTGTGCCAGCATTTGTATCAAATCACTGTGCCAAAATCTCACATTCGAACCTACCTGACATTCTGAATGGGACAGTGAGCACAAAACCCGTCATCTAGCAGGCCACCTTCAAAAACGCGGTCATACCCAGTCTCATTCCCGGCAACTGTGGCTTCAAAACATTCATTTGATTCAAAAATTGGGATGGTACATTAGCGTACAGAAACTCACAGGGAATATTCCATAAGGCCCCTCTCTCAGCCTTAAACTTCCACCCAAACTCAACCCATCCCTCCTTGGTGTCTCTTTTCCCACTCCCCTCCGTCCCCAAACAAAAGCAACAGATCTGGTACAGGTTCTCACTCCATTCTTAAACCAAAGAAAAAAGATACGCAAACATCTCATCACTGATTCAGAACATTCTTGTCTACAATACCTTATTATTAGGTGTCTGTCAAAGAACTATGTAAAGGCACTGTTTTACATTTAACAGCCATTTTCCATTATATTCAACACCAGAGAGGAAGAAATCTGGCTTTTTCTGGAGTTGAATCTAGTGAGCTTCAACATCATTTCTTAGCTACATAATCAGCCAGGAACTTGAGAAAATGTTACCTTAACATATGGCAAGATGTGGTTCATTATGACAGTCTCTCTGCAATCTGCTGGCAGGTTTTCACAAAAATCTGCAATGCAAGATAAAATATCATTACAGTATGATTCTCACATTGAAAAAGGGCACAGCTTAAAAGTTACCCTTTTAAAAGGATCAAGAACAATTCTCAGCAGACAGGTTAAGATGCAGAAATATCCATATCAAACTTAAAAAATTAGAAACATTCTGCGCAGCGGATAGCAAAAGGAAATCTGTAAATTCTTAGCTAAGATATTAAATGGCAATTTTAATAGTTCGACAAAGCTAGCATTTGTATTTTAAACATTGAGCTGTTAAGGTGGCAGCAAATTGCCAAACTTCCTCTTTGTTTACTCTTGGCAAAGCTGTAGTGGGTGCAAAGAATGTAAATTGATTCAAATTGTGATTTGGCATCAGTGGAGAGTACAGTACCAGCTGCATCACTGAGGACGACTGGCAAAATATGTTGGCAGGCGCCATCAAAATTATTTGAAACATTTGATTTATGGCAGTCAGCCAGATGGCTGATTCAATGATATTTATCAGCGTCAGCTCCACTTCCACACTAATTCGTAGCAAGGCGGTGGCCATCTCAACAGTGTGACTGACAATTAGGCAATTCAAAAGAGCAAATCTAATTTATCTACCTAATTTCATCCTACACGATTAAAGGCAGATTGTGCATATAAAATAAAATTCAGTGGGAAAACAAATCACAAGAGTCAATGCTTCTATCTTCTTGTATTGAGCCGGTTCAATATTTTTGAAAACTTTAAAACCATGTTACATAATGTAATTGTATGAAAGAGACATTTAAAACTGTCCTCCTAAAATGGAACACAGACAAGTAACAAACAGAAGGAAAGCACAGCACAAAGCCTGGGATTTCTGATGAAAACACAAACCATAACCATGCTGGAAATCTGAAATAAACAAAAAAAAAATGGTGAAGCACAAAGCTGGTCAAGTCTTGCCCACTTGTAGTGGCTTACGGAAAGTCCATATATTAAATATCTTCAAATGAAAGGACACCAGCTGTTTCTCTCACCCCAAAGCAAAAGACAAGATGGAAGCATTTTCAGTCACCGTGAGCTAGAAGCTGAAGATACTGGATTGTGAGATCGTTCTGCTTGCAGCACTGAAGACTTGTACTCCAGAACGAGCTGTGTCCTTAGCTAAATGTTCCACTGCAGTTGCAACACTGATCTAACAGCATGTAAGATTGCCCAGCTAATATCATCCACATAAGAAGCAAAACAAAACCAGTTGGGACAACTTCAATCCCAATCTATCCTTAATCATCTGTAACTCGATGTAAGGTATCAATATTCTGAAGAAGCATCTTCAACGATAATCTGCTTGCTACCATGGTAGCCAGCTCCTAATCTCACTAAAACATTAGTCTAAACATGGAGTAAGTAGTACTGCTCTCAATATCAAAGCAATGATCATTAGGAAAATTAGCAATGGGAAAATTTTCCATTCTTTGCAATCATAAGGAAGAGATAGTTGTGATTATTAGGAGGTCAATCATCTGAACCCAAGGATATCATTACCAGTGTTCCTCAGGGTGGAATCTGAGTTCCAACCATACTTAGCTGCTTAATCAACAGCCTTTCTTCCAATACATCAAAAATGGGGAGGTTTGTTGATAATATCTATTTTCAGTACCATTCTCAACTTGGGACATAATGAAAAAAAGTGTGCGCCTCATGAAACAACAGCTGACGTTACTCTGTTTTGCGCTGATAAAGGGCAAGTAACATGCATACCAAACATAAAGGTAACAAGCATCTCTAAAATGAGAATATAACCAATATCCCCTTATGCTCAATAGCATTATATCACTGAATTGCCCCAAAATCAATATCCTGGGGATCACCAGTGACCAAAACGTAAATGGACTAGCCATTTAAATAATTTGGCCAGTGAGCTGGTGCATATCTGGAGAATTCTATCGTAAGTTACCGTTGTCCCAATTCCTCGAAGCTTGTCCACCATCTCGAATATACGAGCAGGAATATGATGCATTACACCCCGTAAATCAACTCCAAGAATTTTGAGATTATCCAAGGTAAAACAGTCTGCTTCATAAGATCCCATTCACTATCATAAACATTCGCGTCATCCACCAAAGAACAGTGTAGCCGTGTGTACCACCGACAAGACAAAGAACGTAACTAGTCATGGTTCCTTTGATAGTACCTTCTCAACTCCTAACCTCTACCACTTGGAATGAAGAAGTCAGCAGATACTTGGTAATATTTCCACCTACAAATCCTGGAACTTCCTCCCTAACAACACTCTGGATGTACCTACAATACATGTAAGATAGTCATTCTGAAAGGTAGCATCTTCTGGAGGGCAATTAAGAAAGGCCAACAAATGCCAGCCTTAATAATGCTCACATTTTATGAAAGAAAAAAGTTGAGCTTTTCCAGCATTTTTTGACTCTACTTCAGAATCCACACCACTTACATTATGTTAAATGTCTTGTAAAGACCAAACCAGAAGAACTCAAATCTCAATCATCCCAACAGTTCCAAATACATGTGAAATACACCCTTCAAACTAGACAAACACAAAATGTTACAAGTCCTGAAACCTGGCACATAGAACTTTGCAGATCTTCTCGTGACAAAAGTGCAACAATCTGAGGAGCTGAGATAGCAAACAGTTTCTTATTTAACTAAGAGGCATTAAAGGAATTGCATGAATAGTGGCACCCCCGTGAGATTTGGTGAGTGTAAATATGAATCTTTACAGATGGATAACTAAGAATGAAATGGATTGCATATGTAGTGTGCCTTTAATATATAATGAAAGCTTCAAAGTGCTTCGCAGCCACTTTTAATTGAAGTGTGCCAATGATGTAATGAAGGGAAGCAGCCAATTTTACCACAAGGCAATGAAATAAAATCCTTAGGTAATCTATACTGATTATTCTTCAAAGCAGAGTCACATCAAACTCAAAACATTCATTCTGTTTCTTTCCACAGATGCTGCCAGATCTGCTGTGTTTCTCCAATATTTTCTTTTTATTCACCAAAACATTAGTCAGCCCCTAGGCTCCAATGATCATCCTTATTCAATTCCATAGAGTAGTTTAAACCAGTTGAAAGCTCTTCAGAACAACTCGTAGAACAATGGACCTGGAGAGGAGGAGGAGAAATGAGAAAATTCCAAACTCACCTTTAACTTTGTTGGCTCCAGCTGCACGCACCTCAGCTTCACAATCTTTCAGCAGGTTCTGGAAAGCTGGGACCAGGTCATTTTCTGTAATTTCAGGGCCTACTGCTTTCTGAAGCTACAAGGCAAACAGAACAGAATGACAGAGAGATACAAGATGGACAGATTAATCAATGAACTACATCCAAGAGCATAAACAAAGTAGTCACTAGGATTTTCAGTAAGACACAATGGCAGATTCTATATTCAATTTCAAAAAGAACTCAGCTCATTTTGTTCCAAAATTAAGTTGTTCAGACAGGGTATTTTGAATTGCACAACACTGGAGTAAAATCTTCTTTGTTTACAGAAGATAACAGGAGAAAACTTGGTCAAATTATTGTATATTACACCACCAAATTCTATTTTCTTACCAAAAGTGCAGTGGTACGAATTTTCCAAGCACTTCTAGTGATATACAGGATTTGAAACAACCTGATTTTTTTTTTTGAAATTTATCATGGACTCAAATACCCGAGAGACCCTTATATCAAAATAAAGGTTTTGGTCTACACAGAACAATCCCCATTACAGTTGGCAAGCTAGCACTGCTGTACTCAATACAATCAAAATCATACAGCACAGAAGCTGAGCCCTCAGCCCTTGATTCCTTAAAAGAGCAATGTGATCAAGTACATTCCTGTTTTTCTCTCCCCCCATCTGCAAATGCTCCCAATTCCACTACATATTCAGATCTCTTTTTCAAGTTACTGTGGCATTTACTTTCACACTTCACTGTGGACACTGGACTTCAGATAACTTGATGGTTGAAACGAGATTCACATCTCGCTTCTGTTTTTTTTAAAACAAAAAGATTTAAATTGGTCTGCAGTTTCTGGCTCTCATGCCAGGAAAGAAGTTCCTTCTTACGTTTATCTATCAATACCTTTCATAATTGTAACACATTCCTGTTAAATCTTCCTTTGCTCAAAGGTAAACATCAGCTTAAGAGTCTCTCCTCATCACTGAAAGTCCTCCTCACCCTTAGCATAATTTAAAATTTGCCCAGTTTGTTTCCCACCTCCTCCCTGAGAAGGCGTCAAACATGTGTTAGCGTCTTTTTGGAAACTGTGGTTATTTCGCAAGCATTCCAAACTAATTTATACAAACTTAATTCCAATGCTTCACCACCAGTGGGGAACACTATGTTTTCATGTTTCTGACAGAATCGAAGAGTTGGTCTGAATGAGAAAAATGAACCATTTAATAAGACCCAATTTTACTTTAGACTTTCAACTTTGTGCTTAAAGCAAGTTGTACCTTAACAGATTGAATACATACTTCAGAAAATTTGTCTGCCACCATATAACGAACACGCCATGATTTGTCCTCTACTGCTTGCCGCAGTGTCGGCATCACCAGTGCTTCCAGATCTTCTTGTGGTAGTAGTTGGGCAATGCTCACACAAGCCTCTACTGCCAACAACCTCACTGAATCCTATCAAACAGAAATAACAGATTTTACAAAATCATGGTTCTCAATTAAAACTGAAATGTCTACACAAGACTTTACCAAGAAAGTACAGATTGCCTAGGACAGACATGAAAAAATTATTTTTTAACATTGACAAAAATCATACTACTGGAAGGTGTGGGTATTTTTTCCCCCCCTCAAATGGTGAAGTATTTCCTCAGGTTTCAACTAAAGGAGATAAACCAGTAAAAATATTCCAACACACTGGAGCAAGTCGGTCACTGTTACTGGCTGATGATACTACTTATCCTCCATACGGATTAACAAGGAAGATGCTCTCGGGAGAAGTGTAAAGGAGTGGTTTAAAGATCCGTAAAAGTAGTGTTTTCTGGAGGATTAATGGAATTGTATTGTACATGTTTACATTGGTGTTGTGTACCTGGTTTGGTTTATTCTAGTATCTTCGTTTCTGTTGCAAAATAGACCTGTTTTATTGTTAAACTCAAATCTGCAATATTTAATACTTATGCTTCAGTGAAAGATCACATTGTTAGATCATTAAAAGATACAAAGTATGATCCAATCTATACCTAGTCTAATATCAGACCTGTCTTACCATAACACGAGCTGGGATCATAATTGTATATATTTAAAAAAGGAAGAGAGAAAATAAACAATGTTGATCCTCTAGCATGTGGATCGGAAGTTAGTGATAGACAAGGGTACGTTGGAAGAGAAATGAACAAACATTTGTCTTAATCATATAGCATACAAAAAAGCATTTAAGAAATAGTTGGAAATGAGGAGATAGAAGGGTGAAATTACAGTCACAACAGAAAGCAAACTGATGGGGCAGCGGGTTGGCAACTCTCTGGATCCAGATGGATTTAATTCTAGGCTTTTAAGAGAGATTCATAATAAGATAGGTGCATTGTGTTAACTTTCTAAAATTTACTAAATTCAGGAAAGACTGGAAAATACCAAATATATCCTCTAATCAAGGAAGGCAAAAAACAGGAAACCATAGGCTTTACCTGTTTCACTTTCACCAAGACAAAGTTGCAACCATGGATATCTGCATGGGTCCCAGTTATACCTCTATCTCTCTGTAGGGTACTGGGGTAGGTCCCATTTGTGATAACATCGGTGCCATTTCGTGCTCTCATACAGAATTGGAAAAATTCAATTTTGTTCTGAATTTCCACTCTTCTCGTACATTCACTTAGTCCAACTGACTCTTCATCCGTTGCTTCCGTTTCTGGGAATTTATTGTCCAATGGCCACAACAAAGCAATGATCCACAGGAACCTCAATTACACTTCCTCACATCCTGCTTCCTGCAGGGCTTCACTCTATTCTCCCAGTTTCTCTGCTACATCTATTATATAATGCCACCTTCCATCAGGCTGCCTCTGACGTATCTTCACATCACTGAGGACACCCCCCCACAATACGGTGACAGGGTTTTCAACTGTGTTTGACACATTTTCTACACATGACTTCACACCATCTCCTCCCTTCCAGAGGAACTGGGTTCCCCTCGACCACCACTTTCCACCATACCTGGTTCCATATTCAAAGACTCATCCACCACCTCCAGCAGGATACCATCACCAAACATCACACCCGCTCCATGTCAGTGCTTCACAGGGACCACTGCCTCCAAGCACCACGATCAATTCCTCCATCACTTCCAACACTTCGTCTCGCTTACACACACCAAGATGCGTTTGTATGCAACTGCAGAAAGTGGGCCCTTTGCTGTCCAAGTCACCAAACACAGCGTCCAAGTGAAGCAGTGTATTACTTATACTTCTTTTGATTTAGTCTATTGTATTCACTGCTCACAATTTGGTCTCCTAGACATTAGCAAATGTTTCTGATCTATACAGCCACTAGAACCCACAAACAATAAAGTTAATGTTTATAAAAAGATTCCACAGTTACCTCAAATGAAAACCAAGGCAAAGAAAGGGATCTCCCCTTCTAAAACCTGTCAGGACAGGGACCAGTCATTGATACAGATACTCTCTGACTTCCAATTAGTACAAGTATTCATTTGGTAGTTAAGTACACTATGCATCATTTAGAGTTCTTTACACAAGTGGATTATTTCATAGAAAGGAAGTTGAACTTGGTAGACATCACTTAAACCTTGTTTCTTCAGGCAAAGGTCTCTAAAATACTTGGAAGATATTACAGAAAGTTACCACACAATTCCCAGAACACTTGTCAGAAATAAATTAGGCGTACAGGGTGGCCATGCCTTTGGAACTGTGTAATACTTGAACTACATTTTGTACAATTGATTGATCCACCATAACAGGGAGAAAAGCTCATGGTGTAGCCTTTGAAGAGTGGAACTTCTCACTAGTTCTCACCAACAGGAAGACAACAAGACATGAAGTGAAGTGCTTCTGCACCAAAAGTAACAAGATGGTGCAATTTTAACTTGGGTTTAGATGGGCAGTTTAAGTTATCAGTGTGAACGTATATTAGTAAAATGATACAAAAGGTGCAGCAAAAGTAGTAAGGGTTCTGTAAGCAAGAGGCCAAAGATCAGAGTCAGTTGTTAATTTTGACTGAGGTAAATTTTTGTTGAGCAAAGCATTAAGGGATTGGCCAAAATCTGTTACAGAGTTAAGCTACAGATCAGTCATGATTTCACTGAACAGTGGGCCAGGCTCAAGGGGCTACATCGCCTAATCCTGTTCCCATGTTTAATGTTTTGTCAATAATAACTCAAGTCAATCAATCAATTATAAACCAATCCTGCTCTTCAACATACACTCTATACACTGAACCCATTCTCTGATCATCCACAGTAAAATATAAACTATACTTGTGTCAATTGTGCAGTTGCTCCAGTGAGTTGACTGAACCAGTTTCCTAAAAAAGTCATCTGTTCCCCATTATAGTATCCATGTGAAATAGGAGGAATATTTGATGGAGACCACGTCATCACATGTGGGATAAATTAGGGCTCTTGTTGATTCAAGTAAGTGGATACAGAAGTAATGTGAACAACAGGGTCACAGCAGTTTCAGCAAGATGGATGCAAGTTTAATCGCATCACCTAATGGAAAAATCTACTCTTCAAAAATTAAAAACTGAAAACGTATTATTTGTATTTGGGATGGAGTAGTGTTTAGGAACACTGGGGGGGGGGGGGGTTTTAAAAAAAAGAGGAAATAAGGCATATGACACTTAAAGTTGAGTGACTACAAGATTATCTTAAGCAGAAATTCATCATAATTGGCATCTATTGCCCCTGAGACAACCTGAGGATAAAAGGTAAGCTGCACTGTAACTACATACCTGCTCATCAGAAGCCAAAGAAGTGAAGAGAGGTATGATGTCATTTTTTAAAAATTCCAACTCAAGAACTTTTGCAAATTCACCCAGCTTTGAAGCAGCAGCTCGTCGTACCATTGGTGTATCATCAGAGCAGAGACTACGGAAATGTCTGCAGATAAAATATTGATGTTAAACTAGACTGATAGCTCATTTATATTAAATTTCTAAGGCCAATTTTAGGCTTAAATATTAGAAAAGTTAGTACAGGTTGATAACATGGATTTGCTGCATAAATGTCAGAGTAGAGCCAAACGTCAACACAAAATAATTTCATACTTTTAACACTTGAATGCCCTCAGAATCTTTACTTTAGAATTTGTCAAAAAGGCAAATTGTAATATGACATGAAAAAATATATTGCATAAACAAATATTTACTTGACAAATGCAAAACTTTGTATGCTTCACATATAATGCATTCTTCTTATGGAAAGTGCTTTAACAATACATTAAAGGGTATTCCAATTAAAAGTCTAAAACTGAAGGATATTGAACAACGTGTGGTGAGAAACAACCAATTTGGCAGGGGTGGGGGGAGGATGAAGGCAATATTCAACATAATACATTATTTATATGGTTTTACTAAGTCCACTTTATAGGAATGAGCGGGGTAGGGGAAATGGTTTTGGATTACTCTCTCAAAGAAACTGGAGATATGCTGGCTCAAACAGTCCCCTCCTGCTCTGTGAAAACAAACATTGCTAAATAAGCTAGTCATTTAGACAGTCAAATTTTGCATCCTACTCTTATCAAGCCGAAGATTTTAAGTTGAGATTTTTAAAATTTACTTCTCAATGTAGTTTTCTCTGCAAATTATAAGTCAACCAGATTCCCACAGCTTTAAGTAGATGAGATCAGAGAATCAGTTTAAAAGCAGACATTGAGCATCTTTCACCTCATTCTCCCCAAAACAAACCACAGAAGTCATAATGCACACATTAAACACAAGTCCCACTCTAAATTCAGAGCATATCACTCAAAAATTGAAACTCTAAAAAGTAGCCTATTCACTGAAATATATCAGGCTTCCCATGATAAAAAGTACACACCTCTTCTGGATCCTCTGATACAGTAATGCAGAGTTAAGAGATCTTTCCAACTTTTCAATAAACTAAAGGTCTGTCACCATTAACGTCAAAGCTTCTGACTGACTTTTAATAAGAACCTCTACAGTACTCAGGAAAAGGCATACTCACTGGCGTAGTTCCATTTTTACAGAGCTGGATACCCGAGGATAACAGACACTGAACAGACCACAAGCTGAAGTTCTTGATGTGAACCAGTCACCACAAGCCAAACGTTTGACCAGAGGCACAAAGTGGACTTCTAGGTCTGTAGGAGAATGTTCATGGGAAATCGCTCGCAGTGAATCAACAGCCTTATCACGTACCACAGTCTCTTCCACAGTAGCGAGACTTTCCAAGGGAGGCTGCAGAGTGGAAAAAATAAAAAAGTTAGTGAAACACACAGCCATTTATTTTTCTTCCACCAAAACAAAAACATTGTATAATTAGGAATTATTCTGATGAAGAGCCACCATATTCAAAATGTTAACTCTGCTTTCTCCCCACAGATGCTGCCAGACCTGAGTTTTGCCAGCAATTTCTGTTTTTGTTTCATCTGCAGTTCTTTGTTTTAAATCTCTGTGACACATGAATTCTGGAGCAAATTTTTGGAAGTTAAGAGTGAAAGAAAATAAGAGACACAGATACTGAAAAGGCAAAAAAAATTCTTCACAAGTTCATGTGCTATTTTCTGCAGCATTAAAAGGATTTCCATTCATGTAATAAAAATACATGCTGTCAAAGAATCATGGTCTGCTCATTCAGAACTTACTTTTACAGAATGTTCTCTAATCTTGTTGTAACTTAGGCATACAGATTATCATGTCAGGAATTGAAAGTGATTTTTATTTAGAGCAAATACCGTTTAATATCCCCCTTCATAATTTGCAGCAGTGAAGCAATAGTTGCCCTTGGCTAGAATTAACCTATAATCCAACGTCAGTTTTGTTTTAGCTTGGCTAATAATATGTTTAACCTATCAAACAGTAAATGGTAACCGTGTCCTATTTTAGCACCGCAGATATTGGCATATGAAGCTACAGAAACAACTTTCTGAAGTCAGCATAGCAGGGCACACAGGAAAAGACCCAGATGCCTGAATCTATAAACAGAAACTTACACCTCAAAAGACAACCCATTCGAGAATAATTAATTTCTTACATTTCGAATAATACTGCTTTGCTAATTAAAATGAAAAGTGAATAGTTTGCTTTGATAGTTTAAGAATTTCAAATAATTATCTTAATTGGCTGAGACATGCCAATCTTGACTTCAAACTAGAAAGTCAAATCATTAGTGTCTGAATCACGTTCTAGTGACAAAAAAGACCTTTATGGGCCTCATTTTATGCAAATCAATTTAATTGTTTGCTCATCATTACAACTATTTCAGACTAAATAGCTTTTCTGCAATGGAAAAACGAGAGAGATTTTTGTGCTTTGTATTTCATGCATTGTACGAATAGTTCAAGTCATAACAGAGACATGTACCTGATCAATTCCAAAAAGTTTCTATCTTTTGAGTAATTATTAGTACACCACTTAAGGCTTCACGCAACTGGAGTGAGGAAGAATTAGGAAGCCATACCACTGTAAAGCAAGCCCAATCAAATACCAATTGTGGATTTTAATGAAGGGCAGAATTAGACTCACCTTAAATAGTTCCTCAATGAAACAGAACTTCCAATACTGCAGTTATGCTACACATAAAGAACAATCACCATTGTAAGACATGATAGGGGCAATTAACACACATGGTAGCGTATAGCAGGTGTCAGGAGAACAAAGAAAGAAGAATAAACAAATTAGAGCAATCTTTCAAAATGAGGAATACAGCCTTTGTAAACTGACAGTAATGCTATAGAAGGACTGGGAATTCTGTTATTAACACTTATAAAGTACCCTCCAGACATTTCAATTCATTACTATCATTTTTTTAAAAACCTCAGATTAGGGCTTCCACAAAGCTGATCACATCACACTCAATATTGTGCATACAGCTCTACTTTCGACAACAGATTATCTAGTTGCAATATGATGCTCCTGTGTGATGTTGCTGTGTGCAAGTTGGTTCCCATGTTTTCTATGCTACAACACTTACCAAATTATTTTTCTTTTAAAGTGTTTTATTTATATGTAAAGCACTTCAAAATACTGAGAAATTGATGTGAGGGATCATATTAGTTTTAGACTTTGCTATAACTTACGTCAAAAGTAACTGCATGCAGGAAATGCAGCTTACTTGTATGCCACTAAGATCCTCCTCAGCACACGACATCTTAAAACACATGCAACAAACTGAATACCAATCTAGATACTTCAGTAGTGTCAGTTACAGGTGCTGCCCTCCTTAATGGATGCTAAATGGAGGCTCCATCTGTTCCCTCAGGTGACCGTAAGAAAACTTTGTGGCACAATCAGAAAAAGCAAGGAATTTTCTGTTCCCTGGCGAACATTTAACTCTCAACCAACATCACTTAAATGAGACTGGCCATTTACTTCACTATTTCATGTGGAAACATGATACAAAAGAATAATTCTGCCTTTGTCTGAAGCGTTACAGTAACAACACATCAAAAGCACTAAACTGATTCTGACCATTCTGGAATGTTGAGGTTGTAAATGCATTAAATCGATGCACGTCGTTTCTTACCAGCAAACAATGAACATATTCTGGTCCCCCAACAAGAACTGTAAAGCTTCCAAGTTGTTCTGCCAAGGCCAACAGCACTTCATCTTCATCATAAATGGTATCTACAGTGAGACATGAAATGGGCAGAAATCAGTTCGAAGGTCATTCTTGCATTTCAGGTGGATTGTTTATTTGTGGAAAAAATTGCAGCAACAAACACCAGCTTTGCACATACCAGTCAAGAATGGAAGCAGCTCACTCCGAGTCCTTTCAACTCCTAAAGCCAAAGCAATTGTTGACAGTTTCTTAATACTGTTCAGTCGCAGCTGGGAAAAGGAAAAGTGTACATGTGAATCTCAGTTAAGCCCAGAAATTCTAATGTCAGTCATGAAAGTAATTTTTAAATGTCAAAAATGTTACATTAATATGCTCAAGACATTTCCACAAATAATATGTTTAATTGCAATGTATGTTAGATACCAGCAATCAGTGCAAAGGACAAACTAAAGAGCCGTGGAAATGAGCACTTGCCAAAGGATGAATTATTGGGCTTTTGCCTTAAATAAATTGGCTCTCATGGCATGCCACGCATTTATTCCATACTGGGATACAATTTCACAGACAATGGTGACTCTGGTACCTTGTCCCGGCACTGATTAGCTGCATAAACATTGGTCAATCCAGTAGGCTGTGCACCACAAAGCTCCCACCATGATGCTGCTGCAGACAGACTTCCAGCTTTGGTTGCTCATTAACAAAACCCTCGACAGAACTCCCACCTCTTCTAGTCAAGCAATTCAAACTCTTCTGCTGATAGCCCTAGTTGTAACCAATCAAGACAGACCCTCTTGGGGTCTAAGTTACTCACTGGGGAAGCCACTGCACCTTAGTTTTATGGGATATTAATATTCAGAGTTAGGACTTTTTCAGCCCCACACCTTTCTGTAATATCACAAAATCAGGGGTACTGTTTCACGTCTTCAAAATTCTATTGTTTTTGAAGTGGCAATAACATTTGGGGAACTTTTAGCTCTTTGTATACATAAAGAGCAGAATGAACTCTGAAGTCAGAACAGAAAGTGAAAGGATAGTTTTTAAACACTCTGCAGATTCCTTGTATTAGTTAAAAAGCTGAATTTACACCCGACATAAAGTACATAATCGAAGGGATACAAATTTTGTGATACTACAGAAAGGTGTGGGGCTGAAGAAGTCCTAACTCTGAATATTAATATCCCATAAAACTAATGTGCAGTGGCTTCCCAGTGAGTAACTTAGGCCCCAAGAGGGTCTTGTTACCATACAGTACTGTAGACAGACTATCTCCTCAATTTAAGAAAACAGAGTAAACAAAGCGACCACCATTTGTACCAAGCAAGAAGGGAACTTTTGACCCTTCAGGAATTGAAACATTCACACCTAATGAATTAGCATTTCAAAATACACCCTTCAGATTTCCTTTATATACCATTATCAACACATTCCAAAAACTCTTGCACATGTTCGAATTATTAAACAAGTCTATGACTCTCAAAACTTAGAGGCATTGGATACAAACTACAACAAGCGACTGATCAGCTCTTGAATGTGTGCTCTCATTGGCCCTATTCTATGATATTGTTTAAGGGAGATGCACAATAGCACAAATTTTGTTTAAAAAATGCCCATTTCCTGGAGGGCAGTTAACATTTCAAAGGTGAAATCAGCTAAATCTTCCTACTTTAACAAGAGGCTATTATAACAAAAATCTTCAGTCACTAGCAGTGAGTTGAATCAATATTCTTCCAGTATAGTCATAGTTAAAGTAGCCTGAATACTGTCAAAATGACTGAAGTATGACCACTGCTTGGCACAAGTTCAACAGTCAGTACAAAGGAGATTGGAAATCTGCAAAGTAAGGCTATTTGCCAGCTTTAATAGCCATTTATATTGCAGCCAGTTTCATCAGAAGCAACTTTCCAATAAGATGCAGGTGTGTGTATTTATGTTTCAGAATAGATTCAGCAGGAACACTGGACCATGAACACAGTGTACGTTGCTCTTCATGTCAATGACCTCTACTGCAGTTTAAAAACTGGCCAAGTATGTCAAATCCAGGTTCTTCGTGACACCCAAAAACAGAAAATACTGCAGCGACTCAGCAAGTTACATCAACTGCTGAGAATAAAACAATTAATGATACAGCAATCCTACCACAAAAGAGCAGTTGTAGATGAGGAAATTTAGAGACTCCATGGTGCCTGTGCAGACGGTGGCCTGCTGAGAAGATTTACAGGATGACCAAGTTTCAAGCCAGGCATCAAGCTCAATCTGCAAAGCAGTAGTGTTACTGGTCCTTATGAGGTGCACATTTAAAATGTGGACAAGTACAAGAGACATCTCAAATACCTAAGAAAAATATCACTGACACCTCTACAATCCATGGGAGAACTGGACCTCCAATGACAGTGTTCCCTCTCAAGTCAACATCCCGAACACCAAAGTACTAGTTACAATCAATCAGCTGCATTCAGCACACCAAACATCCCATGCATGACTGGAATTCCAAAACAAGCTCTCTGCTTAGAGTTTTGTTACAAACACTTAACGGAGGGCAAAGAAAACAGTGCTTCACGGACACCTTCCAAGTATCCTTGACAAAAAGTGCAATATCCCCACTGGCTCATAAATCTCACCCTAGACCAACAAACTAGAGAGGAATCACACGTAAAGGTATCAACTACCTTGACAATCTCAGACAGGCCTTAGTGCAGGCAAAGCACAAGCAGCAGTGAGCAAATTCCACCCACATATCTCTTCAAACACCAACTGCAGTAAGATTTGTGATCTAACATTAGACTTAGTCACATGAGAATTCTTAACTCCCAGTATAGAAGAAAATCATCCTCAATCTTGAATGACAGCCTAGAAAGAGAATATGATTTTCTTCCAGTTTTTTCACAGCTTAAGGTACTCTCTCAACAAGACTGGGCACTCAAAGTAAATTAAATGGTTGCTTTGTTACTTAGTCTCCATCTGACTGCCAGTGTCAACAGGAAAGTTTCTTGTCACTTACAGTTCAAGTTTTGCAATCTAATCTGATCTTCTGCCCTGCCTCAATGAAATTTAAAGTCAGACAAGTTGCATCTTTCTATTAAGCACTTTGTGGTTGTCTGGCTTGAATAATATTGAGATTTGTAGTCATTTGATTACTAAAGCTAGTGCTGCTGGTGACCATGGGCGGCTGTACTAGATAAACCAGGGGAATGGAGGGCTGGTCATATGGTGTCAGGTGCCTATTTCAGAAGAATAAGACGACAAGAATGCTTTTCAATCAAAATTTGAGAATTCTCAAGTAAGGTGCATAAGTAGCCCAGAGAAGCAGTGAAAAGGAGGAATAAAATATATGCTTATTCCTTGCAACTGCACAACATAAAAATATTAGTCAATAAAAGAAAGATACCACAAGAATGTTGACAAGTAAGTTGGAATGTGGGTGAATGTTTCTGTTTTGGAATACTGAAACATGTGCCTGCCATTTTACTGACTGGCAAGCTGGACAAAATGCTCTGTGGGTTGGAAATTCTTGACAAGATCGTTGATGCTAGCATACAAAGGCACAAGTGAATTTACACAGTAAGAACCTCAGCCACACTGAACAAAGTTTCCTCTTAGGTTTTTTTGACCCTTTGCTCTTTAAAGGAGTGAACTGATCTCAACTCAATGACACTGGTCGTTCCAAGAACCTGAAAGTACCCCAAGTCTGTGAAGTGGGTGGGGAGGAAGGAAGCAGCCCTGGTTCCCACTCCTGATGATAATCAAAGAAGTACTGAAGCAAGTATAAAGAAGCCCAGTGAGAATAAAACCTAGAACAAAAACAAAGTTGCCGGGAAATCTCAGCAAGTCTGGCAATATCTGTGAAGAATAAAGACAGAGTTAATGTTTTGGGTCTGGTGACCCTTCCTCAGAACGGCCACCATACCTGAGACGTTAACTCTTTTTCTCCTCCACAGATGCTGCCAGACCTGCTAAGCTTTTCCAGCAACTTTGTTTTTTTTCCAGACTTACAGCATCTGCAGTTCTTTCATTTTTTATAGGGAATAAAACCTAGTTCAATTGTGACAATCCCATAAATAAAAGCATATTTTTATTCAATACAAATGTTCATGTTGTGAGTAATCACTTGGGCAAGGTACAATGCTGAATCATACTCAAGAAAAGACTTAATGTCATGAAAGAAAGTAAGTACACAGTTGAATTTTAACAGTAGCCACTGTAAATCATGAAGATCCAGTTCTCTCTCTGACAACTGGAGAAGTGACTGGAATAATTGAAGGGCAGAGGGATTGGATCATGAAGCACAATTTCAAATAACATATTTATACTACTAGAATGATGATTTGGTGGATGATCATTATTTTTAGGATTCTGAAAAGTATTAAATAACACAGCATCACAAAATACCTTACTGCCCAGAACTGTAGAACTAAAGGACAAAGTCTACATTCAAACAAAACCAGAAACAATACTGCAGTAACCAAGTTGTTAAGTTACGGAGCAGCAAGCCAGTGAAAGAACAATTCATGTGGATTTCATCACATCAAAGGATGCTACGTATTCTTTTGTGTCATTTTGGATATAGTCCGAGTTAATACGACATGGTTAAGTGCAAAATGGTAAGGAACAGGTGATTTTGCACCTATAGTTCCTAAAGCTTCTTCATTGAGGTTTTCTTGTGTTGGATTTGGGTTTACTCTAGATCTATTGCTATTTTGCATGATGGTGACCTAGGACACTTTCAACCTAGAAATTTTTACTTTCCATGTTCTTACAGGCAGAGATTCTTTCATAAAAATTTGCAAGATGCAAGCATTCACCCATTAAAGTGAACTAAGCAACATGGTAACAATTTTTGAAATAGCCTCTATCAAACCTCTTCTTACAATGAAAAATACTATCTAAAAATCTGAAGCAATAAACTTGCAATGGTTAACAACTGAATCAGGTGCCAATTAAATGCAGTGTAGTTATTTTTAATTTCAGCAGAGAACAAATTTGGAACTTACACACAGCCTGGAAGCTAACAAGTTTAAAGGTCAATTACTTTTTTAAAACATGGATTATGCCAGACAAAAATCAGATGCTGTTTTAAACAACATGGCAAAGGTCAGATTGTAATATTCGAATATCAGATATTTTCCAGTTCAGAGATATTATACCAGAGAAGTTATACATATGCACACCATATAAATTTCAGCTGTGATAAGAACCAAAAGTACTGCAGATGCGGTAAATCAGGAACAAAAACAAAGTTACTGCAAAAGCTCAGCCGGTCTGCAGCATCCGAGGAGTAAAAAAGGGTTAACGTTTCGGGTCCGGTGACCCTTCCTCAGAACTGATTGCGGCTGGGAAAACATCAGTTTATAAGACATTTCCAGCAACTTTGTTTTTGTTCCTCAGTTTCAGCTGTAGCCTTTTAAAGACAGAATTAATTATATTTGCAGTTGTCAACTGCAATTTTTTTTTCCTCACAATGTTGATTGACAGATGTTCTCCAGTTACAAAGGCCATCTTTGAAAGTGAGGAATTGTACCAAACTACTAATATCTACCCTGTCACTCCCATCCCTGCCCAATATCTTGTATGCTTCCACAAAAATCACTCCTTCTTCTAAACTCAAATGACTAAAGGCCTAACCTTTTAAAGTCTTCTTGCTAAACCATCAGTTTAATCCCAGGAATAATCCCAGGGCTGCATGGTGGCTCAGTAGTTAGCCAGGCAATGACCATGTACAACAAGAGAAAATCTAAATCACCACTCATTGACATTCTCTGATGTGATCATCACTGAATACCCCACTTTCAACACTGTGTGGGTTACCACTGACTAGAAACTCAACCACACTCACCACATAAACACAGTGGCTACAAAAGCAAGCCAAAGGCTAAGAGTACTCCAGTCAGTCACTGACCTGACTCCCCAAAGCCTGTCCACCATCTGCAAAGCACAAGTCAGGAGTATGGTGGAATACTCCCCACTTGCCTAGATGGGTGCAGCTTCAACAGTACTGAAAAGTTTGACACCATCTCAGACAAAGCAGACTGCTTAATCTGCACCATGTCCACAAGCACCCACTTCTGTCACCACTGGTGCTCAGTAGCACCAGTGTATACTATCTACAAAATGAAATTCAAAGATCCTTAGACAGCACTCTCCAGACTCACGGCAATTCCATCTGAAAAGACAAGGGCAGCAGACACATGGAACACTAGCACCTGCAAGGACCCCCGCCCAGCCATTACATATTGCCATTCCTTCACTGTCATTGGGCTAAGATCCTGCAATTCCCTACTTCAGGGAATTGTGGGTCAATGGTACGTGGACTGCAAGAATGCATGTCCACATCCTTTAAATGAGTAAAAATAATACAAGTACCAAAACTGTACATAGAACTCCAGGTGCAACATAACCAACATTGGTAACAAGACTTCCCTATTTTCCAATCCCTCAGGTCAAAATTCCAACTGCCTTAATTACATGCTGCATTAGCAAGCTAACTTTTTATGTAGCTCTCAAGAGCAGTTTTTGCCCTCTCATTCAACTTATCTATATTCCTTTTTTGATTCCTTCATCCTGATTACTATATGATCTCCCACCTAGTTTTGGATCATCAGCAAATGGGGAAGACAACAGCTTAGTGGGATTATTGCTGCACTATTAATCCAGGGACCCAGTTAATGTTCCTTGGGCCCAGGTTTAAATTCCATGGCAGAGGACAAATTTTAATTCAACCAAAAATTTTTTTTTTTTTTTTAAAAGGTTATAGAAAAAGATAGGAGCAGGAGGCAGCTATTCGGCCCTTTGAGCCTGCTCGGCCATTCATCATGATCATGGCCGATCATCCAACTCAATAGCTTAAACCTGCTTCCTCTCCATGTTTGATCCCATTCGCCCCAAGTGCTATATTAGCTGCCTCTCAAATTCATTCAACGTACTTCAACTACTTCCTGTGGTAATGAATTCCACAGGCTCACCACTTTGGGGTGAAGAAATGTCTCATCTCAGTCCTAACCAAACCCTCAGACTGTGATCCCGAGGTCTGAGCATACGCACCATCCGGAAAATCCTCCCTGCATCATTCCTGTCTGGTCGCTTCCCTAAGCCTCTGCCATGCAATCTCTCTATTTTCCTCCGAGATAATCAAACACACCTCTTCAGCCAAACATTCAAGTACTTAACATCTCCTTTGATTCAGTGATATGGGCCACATGGAGGCAGATGGGATTAGTTTCAAATGCCATCGTGGTCAACACAAACATGGTGGGCCAGAGGGCCTATTCCTGTGTTGTACTGTTCAATGCCCAAAGTCAATCTATTTCCTATAACAGTTCCATGAAGCCCTTTGGGAGGTTATACTGAATTAATTACGGCTTAGAAAACAAACTGCTGCACAGACTTCACCTGTGCAGACTTATCGGAATTTGCTAAATAATTGGAGGAGAATTCTGGGAGCTGCGCATGCAGAGAAAGAAAACATCAGACAAGATTCTTGCTCGATCATTCTCTAGTATTCCCTGCCACAAACGTCTCACTAGTTTCAGGTGAGGACAGGGTTGTGTTTAGCTTTTTGTTTTGATTCATTCATGAATATGAGGATCACTGGCTAGGCCAGCATTATTGACTATCATGAGTTATTTTTTTTACCAGAGTGGCTTATTGGGCTATTTCAGAGGGCAGTTGAGTGAACCACACTAGTGAGAGTCTGGAGTCAAATGCAGGCCAGACCAGGTAAGGATAGCAAATTTTCTTCCCTAATTGACATTAGTGAACCAGATGAGTTTTTTGCAACAGGCAATAATGGTTTATATGATCACGATCAGGCTAGCTTTTAATTTCAGATTAAATTTCATTTTGTTGAATTCAAATTTCACTACCTGTCACAGCAGGATTCAAATCCTTGACTCCAGCCATTCACTTATGCACTGGATTATTAGTCAACTGTTATTACCACTATGTCACACTACAAGTGATTTCATTGTTTAATAGCCCATCACCATTCATGGCCCAAACAAACAGATAGTATCAGCGCGGTCCACTGCTTTGTCATTTATGTAAATTATTGGGTGTAAATATAGGAGGAACGATTAGTAAGTTTGCATATGACATCAGAATCGGTGGTGCAGTAGACACTGAAGAAGAGTACAACAGGAAATTGATCAGATGGGCCAAGGAATAGCAGTGTGGATTAATTTAGGTAAATGTGAGGTTTGCAGTTTGGTGAGGCAAACCAAGGCCGACTTATATACCAGATGGTAGGATTCTGGGGAGTGTTGCCAAACAGAGACACCTTGGGGTGCAGACTCGTAATTCTTTGAAGGTGGATCCACAGGGTGACAGGCTACTGAAGGCAGCATTTGGTACCCTCACCTTAATTGGTCGATACATTAAGTATAGGAATTGGGATGTCATGTTATGGCTGTACAGAACATTGAATAGACCATTGATACAGCATTCAATTCTCATCTCCCTGCTAACAGGAAAGATGATGTTGTCAAACTTGAAAGGGTGAAGAACAGATTTACAAGTATGTTGCTGGGGTTGGAGGATTTGAGCTATAAGGAGAAGCTGAATAGGCTGGGACTTTTTTTCCCCCTGGAGCATTTCAAGCTAAGGGGAGCCGTATAGAGGTTTATGAAATCGTGACAGACACGAATCGAGTGAATAACCAAGGTCTCTTCCCTAGAGTAGGGGAGTCCAAAACTAGAGAGCACAGCTTTAAGGTAAAACGGACCTATGGGACAACTTTTTCCACACAGATGTTGTGCGTGTGCAGAAAGAGCTGCAAGAGGTGGATACAATCACAACATTTAGAAGTCATCTGGATGGGTACATGAATAGGAAGGATTTAGAGGGATATGGGCCAAGTGGGACTAGATCATTTTAGGATATCTGGTCAGCATGGATGAGCTGGACCAAATGGTCTGTTTCCGTGCTGTACAACTCTGACTCTCTAAAAGCCAGATTAGAAATTTGAGTTAATCAAACAGAGTTGAAAAAGTGTCTGAAACCATAGGAGGATTTGAAGCGTAAATAAGGACAAAGTATTTCCAGTGGCAGGAGGAGAAACGAAGAGATTGAAGTTAACTCACAAAATAACCATAGAAGAAATTTCAACTGCTTTTTTGCAATAAGCTAGAATAGTCAGCATAAAAGGGGCAGTGGAAGCAGATTCAATAAAAGTTTTAAAGGCAAATTGGAGAAATATTTGAAAAGAAAATACATTGCAGAGCTAAAGAATCAGCACAGAAATAGTGATATGAATGACCTGGTAATTCTAAAGTAGCTATGTCAAAATTCAGGGTGGTTACACACATTTAGCTCTAAAACAACAAACATATTTTTCTTATACTTCTGGACTGACAATCCAGAATCCTCCAACAATATTCCAGAGATTTGAAGCTCAAATTCCATCATAGCAACACAATAATTGGAATTCAATTCAAAACTAAAATGCCACCAAAAAGCCCTCTGTATTAGCTAACCATTATGATGCTGAATGGTCACAAAAATCCTGTCTATTTACACACACAGTTTGGCAAACCTGTTTTTTCCTCCATGCAAATCATACATACCTCTAGTATCTCACTAACACTAACGTCCCTCCAAGGAATGAGGGTTGGTTAAGCCACTACCAGTGGTTTAAGGTGGCAGCCCTTTAAGGCAACTAAGAATGGGCCAAGGCCAACTTCCTCACCTACAGAATAAGCTGCAAGTAAATTCACACTTGCTTCAGGAGAAAACACGAGTATCTATAGAAGAAAAATATTAAATAGTAGAAAATAAAACAAAAATGTTTACTCAGATCAAAAGCATAATTTGCATCTCAACTGAGAGTAGCCCCTACCAAGAAACGAAATTTAATGCCTGCTAATTAAGCATTTTTCCTTAAATTGTTCAATTTCGTATAAAGGAGACAGCCATTTTAGCAGCGCAGGCCTTGGCTGCCATCTATTTAATACTACTTCACTATCTTCTGCTCATAATCTTCTAAATTTGCTCTAAGCATTTAGCATATGTTTATTAATTGCAGCACTTCGCAGTTTGACAATTAACGCTTTTGCAAATGTTGCTTAATCACGTTTCAGGGCCCACAAGGAGATGCTAACAGCACTGGCCCAATTACAAGGCCACCCCCAACCTCAACCTGCAGCCAAACCCGGGGACACAGAAAAACATTCCCATCAACTCCATCCACGCTCCCCATCTCCTTGCCCGCCTACCTGCACGTCTTCATTCCGCAGTTCATCTATTAAAACCGCGATCGGGTACAGGGAATCATCACCATCAGCCACCTCTGCCGCCGCCATCTTAGCCTGCTTCCTGCCGGTGTACGGGGTCCACCCAGTCGATCAACAGCAGGAGCGGAAATCGACGCGTCGACTAGTCCTGGCGGCAGCGTGTGCACATGCGTTATTGTGTGCTTAAATGTGTGCGACGCCATATTTGATACAGGCAAGGAACAGCGACGGCTCATGTAGCCTGCACCGGTTCCATTAACACGTGTCAATTTCCTGCCAAATCCCCATATCCCTGGACATTACTTATATTCAATCTTCCAATGCTCTTTTGAATGCCATAACTGAACACGCCTCCACCACATTTCTAGGCAGTATATTCTATATCCTGAAAAAGTAGTCACCACTGTCCTACACTTTCCAAGAGCAATGACTAGACATGATTTAACCTAAGTCACCACACCTCAACCAACAGAATGTGAGAATGATATTCTTTACAGGTAACTTCAGACAGTGCAGCAATTGAACCCATGCAGTTCACCTCACTCTACATTGCAAACTAGCCATTCAACCAACTGAACTAACCAACCTCTACCGTCATGCCCTAACTGCTCACCAATGGAAAATCTTTTCTTACTTCACTCTTGCTTCATTTGCATATCACTTTAAATCTACGCCCTCGTTCTTTTTCCTTTTGCAAACTGGAACAGCTTCTCCATCTCCACTCTATACAGCCCACTGGTAATTTTGAAGACCTCTATCAAATCTCATCCCTGCCATGTTAAACAAACAATCTTGTCAATTTGCTGTCACCCATGAAAATGGAGAATATTTCCGGCAATAGATGTCCTATGGTAATGATAGGCCCAAACCCGAAACATCAGCTTTCCTGTTTCTCTGACGCTGCCTGGCCTCCAGCTCCACACTGTTGTCTCATACTCCAGCATTGTCAATGCTTACAATATCTGAGTGGTGTTCTGGACTATTTTAATTACTTCAAGTAATGGAATAGTAATTTGGTCATTATCTTTAACCACCCAAGATGGCTTGCTTTTTTTTAACCTTTCCCAAGCTACAACGGCGAGCAAAAAGGAAGCTGCTGATTTCCCAGTTGAGAGACAATATTTGTATAGTGGGAGTAGGTCCAATTCCAGGAAAGCAGGTAGTTTGGGCTGAGGGTAGCACACAGCTCCTCCTGGCTGAGAAGTACACTGTGAACACCTCTTCCCTTAAATAATTCCCACCTTCCCTCCACAATCTGCCAATTGTCCCCAGGCATGCATGAGACAATATTTTTATGGGATGTGGCATTGCTGGGTCAACGAGCATTTGTTGCCCTTCCCTGTTTGCCCTTGAGAAAGGGATGATGATCAGCCTAGGTGAAGTCAATCAGAGGAGGTGAAGGTTTTGGACGGGGTGGGGTGTTGCCTGCTATGCACAGCATTGTTCGGAATGTAATCCAGGATTTCAACACAGTAGCAGTGAAGGAACAATGATGTCAGGAAGACATGTGGGCAGGAGGGGGTTTTGCAGGTGGGTGTGCTCCCATTCACCTGTCCTTCTCATTGGGAAAAGTTGTGGGCTTTGACATGAAATTAAGTAAGTGAAGTTTAAATATGATTTTTCAGCCTGATTGTAACATATAAAGGGCCATACACCTCCTGAGAACACATTGGCTGTCTGTTTCTGTTTCAGTCTCTGTTAAACCCAGACATGTGGGGGTTTGAGACTGTTATAGGTTTGACATTTTTACATCTCACCCGATTCACACAGCTTTTGTTTCAATTTAAAACTCACTGTTAAATTTACAACACACTCACAATTTGCAGCAAACTTCAAACAACAATAATGAATAGCTACAGCAGTTTAGGATGCAGTAATCTAATCCAGAATTTCAGATGATCCAACTAAAGCCAAGAATAGCTACATTGCTTTTTATAAGTCACTGTGGCATTTCCGGAAAGGATGTTTTCCGCAATGGGACAGTCTAGAACTAGACGACATAGCCTCAGAATAAAGGGGTGCCAAATTAGGATTGAGATGAGGAAGAATTTCTACTCTTGTTGTCAGTCGTTGGAACTGCTTGCCACAGACAGCTGAGGGGCCAGGGTTCTTTGTGTATATATAAAGCCGATACAGATAGATTCTTGATCAGTAGGGGCATCAAGTGTGTCGGGCAAAATGCAGGTAAATGAACATGAGGATTGTCAGAGATAATGGGAACTGCAGATGCTGGAGATTCCAAGATAATAAAATGTGAGGCTGGATGAACACAGCAGGACAAGCAGCATCTCAGGATCCTGAGATGCTGCTTGGCCTGCTGTGTTCATCCAGCCTCACATTTTATTATGAGGATTGTCAGATTAGCTATGATCCTATTGAATGGCAGAGCAGGCTCAGGAGGCTGCATGGCTGACCCTTGTTCTTATTACTTATGATCTTACGGTCTTAAATTTCAACTATCAATGCATATAATGGGGAATGATTCTTCTTAACTCACTTGGCCAAAACATAGAAGATTGTAGATAAACTCCATTTATATAACCCCTATCCTCCAATATTACTACATTGACTATATAAAAAGAGATATGAGGAGAGTCTAAACCAATCCCCAAGGATGGAATGCATCCTATTTTATCAGTTTCCAGAGAACTATTAGTATCGGTTTGTGTGCAAGATGGTATTCACACTAATGAATATTAAGGCCATGGCTGTAAAGTGTAGTCGTTCTGAAAGTGTTAATGTTAAAGAAATCATTGATTCTGCCAATTTTGAGGGTGTCATACAGTCTTGGGTGGGGAAAATAGGGGTCTATCCCAAGATTCCAATGTAGACAATTGTGTGGCCATTGCCTGCTAGTTTTAGTTATGATGTCAAGGTCAGAAATCACACAACACCAGGTTCTGGTCAAACAGGTTTATTTGAAAACACAAGTTTTTGAAGCCTGACTTGTCGGCGCAACATCAAGGGCCAAAGGCCCTGTATTGTGCTGTAGTGTTCTGTTCTATGTTCTGTGTTCCTTCTTCAGGTGTTAGTGAGGGAGGTAGTGTCAGACATAGAATTTATAAGTAAAACATCAAAGATTCTTACCACTGATGAGGATGTATTAAACAAATCTAAGATGCTGTTAAATCTTTAATCAATTAGAAGGTTTTAATTGATTAATATTTCTGTGTTAATCCTTGAATTTCTTTCAAGTCACTACCCTGAGAGAACTAAAGGTTTTATCAGGTAAAGAAGAGGTGACATTTTATTTCAGACAATGCATGTTAGGTATGAGGCCTTGTTTAGAATCTGTGTATTAGTTTGGAGTCAGACTGGTTTTATTTCTAAAGTAGGGATTTATAAAATTCTACATTGAGTGTCTATAAATTGTGTGCTTTTTGTACAAAATAGAATGTGTCTGCAAATACAAATTCACCCACAGATTTACATATGTGTGTACGTGTGTATGTGTGTCTGCAATTTTGAGGAAGGCGGGAGAGAGTGTGTGTGTGTGTGTGTGTGTGTGTGTGTGTGTGTGTGTGTGTGTGTGTTATAGACAATCAATATGGCATTTTCTCAATTCCTACTTTAGAAACAAAATCAGTCTGACTCCAAACCAAAACACAAACAGATTCTAAATATTCTCACACATAACATGCATTGTCTGACCTAAAATGTCACCTCTTCTTTACACTGATAAATCTATGGGGTGAATTTGTATTAGCAAATACATTCTATTTTGTCCAAAAAGCACACAATTTATAGACTGTCAGTCTATGTGGCATTTTATAAATTCCTGCTTTAGAAATTAAACCAGTATGACTCCAAACCAAAACAGAGACAGATTCTAAACAAGCCCTCATACCTAACAAGCATTGTCTGGCCTAAAATGTCACCTCTTCTTTACACTGATAAAACCTTTATTTATCTTCGGGCGGTGACTTGAAAGAAATTCAGGCATTTACATGTACATATGTTAATATGCATACATCTGACAAGATTGAACGCAGATTACAAAAATCATTGGGATCCTACAAATCTAAAACTGCATTATTTCATTCAGAATAAATTGGCACATTAAGAAGCAATGGCAGGAAAATTAATACTAAATAAAAATTTTAATGTCAGGGATGAATCTAACAGAAAATCATGGAGGAAATGGTTATTAAGGTACAGAATTGCTCCAAAATTGAATATTAAATGTGGAGCTGAATAAGTAAATATACCTTTGTAGTCAATAAGATCTATTGTATTCAATAGTTGATAATGTTTAAAATCATCAAAGCATAAAAGGAGACAATTATATGTTTCAACAAGTTCTTAAAGTTTTTAATCAGTACTTTAATCTGAAAGCAAACAAAATCCTTAAAACACCAAGGGTAAACAAAGAGTTCAGAATTCAGGAGAATCTGTAGGTACTTACAATAATAATCTATATAGATTAGTGGGAATGTGACTGTAGGATTCATAAACAAAATTGTTATTGATACTATTCATGAGTCTTTGTCAGATTTATTGCTGCCAAGAGAAGATTTGACTTTGGAGTAAGCTGGTTGGCACGGAAGAGTTGGACATGCTGGAAGCAGGAACCTGGAAGATTCACAGAAAAATTCTGAGAGGAGATAGTCAACCTTACCACAGGAGATGACAGAATCTATCTATTTTATAAGGTACAAACACTCTACAACACAGGTGACAAGCCAAGATGAAGAGTAGATCAAACAACAAACAGTAGTGTCAATGCCATGGAGCAAAAGAAGCTTCACAGGCACAATCAGCACTCAACTGCAGGTCACTAAGATATGCAGAAATAGGACACAGTTTCAGAGCAGCAAAAATGTAAATGCTTGCTCACTCAAAAATGTTAATATGTCAGATCCTCTACGACTGGAAAAGATACCTGAGAAATAAACTGCAATTATTCTTTGTGTCTGCGCAAATCCAGAGAAGCGGAGTATTCAAACTTGATCTCAGTCAGCTGATGGAAAAAGAGCCGGGATTAGAGCAAATACTTGACTTCAAAGCTTCATATTACCTCCTTGGGAGCTCTGGATCCTCAGTCTATGAGAGCCTGTCATATTTCAGCAGCCAGTGTGTTATCTGATTCCTGGCGATCTCAATGAAGCTTAGGTGGTTAAAAATAAAAGAAACAGACAAATGATTTTTTTTCCCCTAAACGTATCTATTTATTTCAGCTGGCAAGAGTCTTGCTTGAGTCAAAGAATGTAAGCAGGTAATGCAGGCCGTTACTTTAGCACACCATTGAGTGAGTGTGATTTTATCATCTTTCAGATCAGATTAAATTGAGGCCCTGTCTCTGCTTCCTGAGGTGAATGTACCTTTGGTGCTATTTGATGAACTGCAAAGAGAAGCGTTTTTATCATTTATTACATTTGCAGATTGTTATTTCTTACTGTGCACATTTGACGACTGACCAACGCTCACTGCCCTTGGAAAGTAACTTATTCACTTTAAAGTGCTTTTGAAGTACTGTATTGTGAGAACTTAAGAAGGTGCTGTATAAACACAATTCCTTTTTTTAAAATAACTGCTGCTAACTCCAGATTCACTCTGAAATGCAAATATGAAGTCTGGCTTCTTTATGTCGACAAAATCATTTGGTCGCTTAAACCCATGTGGAGGTCTTAGCAGAGTAAGACACTCCAGCTGGAGATCCTGTGCTCCGCCCATTCTTTTTCTTTTTCTCTTTTCTTTCTCATTTTCTTCATTTTTTTCTTCAACTTTTGACCTACCCAGAGCAAATGGAGGAGACAACTCCAGAACAGAGCCCATCACTGGCAAGTTCCACAGGCGAGGTGATAGAGCGGAGGCTGTCATGGGGAAGCTGACACAGAGCGGAGGCTGTCAGGGGGAAGCTGACCCAGAGCGGAGGCTGTCAGGGGGAAGCTGACCCAGAGCGGAGGCCGGTGCAGGAAGCTGACCCAGAGCAGAGGCCGGTACAGGAAGCTGACCCAGAGCGGGGGCCGGTGCAGGAAACTGACCCAGAGCGGAGGCTGTCGTGGGGAAACTGACCCAGAGCAGAGGCCGGTGCAGGAAGCTGACCCAGAGTGGAGGCTGTCGTGGGGAAGCTGACCCAGAGCGGAGGCCTTCATTGGGAAGCTGACCCAGAGCAGAGGATGGTGCAGGAATCTGACCCAGAGCGGAGGACGGTGCAGGAATCTGACCCAGAGCGGAGGCCGGTGCAGGAAGCTGACCCAGAGCGGAGGCCGGTGCAGGAAGCTGACCCAGAGCGGAGGCCGGTGCAGGGAAGCGAGTTCCAGAGAATACATTCCTTGGAGCGACAGAAAACCAGGTTCAGAGTGGCATGGAGGCTTCGACCGGAGCAGGGATAGTTGTTGGTCTGGGGTCTTGGACAGGCGGTCAGACCACATGTGAAAGCTCCTGCGTTGAGCTACTGCAATATAATGTTTATTTGTATCAGAGATAATGGGAACTGCAGATGCTGGAGAATCCAAGATAACAAAGTGTGGAGCTGGATGAACACAGCAGGACAAGCAGCATCTCAGGAGCACAAAAGCTGACGTTTCGGGCCTAGACCCTTCATCAGAGAGGGGGATGGGGAGAGGGAACTGGAATAAATAGGGAGAGAGGGGGAGGCGGACCGAAGATGGAGAGAAAAGAAGGTAGGTGGAGAGGAGAGTATATGTGGGGAGGTAGGGAGGGGATAGGTCAGTCCAGGGAAGACGGACAGGTCAAGGAGGTGGGATGAGGTTAGTAGGTAGGAAATGGAGGTGCAGCTTGAGGTGGGAGGAAGGGATGGGTGAGAGGAAGAACAGGTTAGGGAGGCAGAGACAGGCTGGGCTTGTTTTGGGATGCAGTGGGGGGAGGGGATGAGCTGGGCTGGTTGTGTGTTGCAGTGGGGGATGGGGCGATTTTGAAGCTGGTGAAGTCCACATTGATACCGTTGGGCTGCAGGGTTCCCAAGCGGAATATGAGTTGCTGTTCCTGCAACCTTCGGGTGGCATCCTTGTGGCACTGCAGGAGGCCCATGATGGACATGTCATCTGAAGAATGGGAGGGGGAGTTAAAATGGTTCGCGACTGGGAGGTGGAGTTGTTTATTGCGAACCGAGTGGAGGTGTTCTGCAAAGCGGTCCCCAAGCCTCCGCTTGGTTACCCCAATATAGAGGAAGCCACACCGGGTACAGTGGATACAGTATACCACGTTGGCAGATGTGCAGGTGAACATCTGCTTAATATGGAAAGTCATCTTGGGGCCTGGGATGGGGGTGAGGGAGGAGGTGTGGGGGCAAGTGTAGCATTTCCTGCGGTTGCAGGGGAAGGTGCCGGGTGTGGTGGGGTTGGAGGGGAGTGTGGAGCGAACAAGGGAGTCACAGAGAGAGTGGTCTGTCCGGAAGGCAGACAGGGGTGGGGATGGACACATGTCTTGGGTGGTGGGGTCGGATTGTAAATGGCGGAAGTGTCGGAGGATGATGCGTTGTATTCGGAGGTTGGTGGGGTGGTGTGTGAGAACGAGGGGGATCCTCTTTGGGCGGTTGTGGCGGGGGCAGGGTGTGAGGGATGTGTTGCGTTTATCTGACCACTCCGTCACCTTTCTAACTTATACTGTGAATCACTGTAAAGTAATGTAGCTACTTCTTTTTAATCCCTCTTTTTGTATCTTCCATTTGTACTTAGGTATTTTGTACTTAATTGGTGCCACAAGAGGTGATATAGTAAACTTTTACCTGTCCTCCTGAACTTCTGTACTTGAGTACATGTGACAATAGAGGATTTTCTGTTCTGTTCTATTTACTATCTCTGCAACGTCTCCCATTTAACTTGGACATGAGCCAAAAGTGTTCCTCAGACCATGAGTTACATCCTTCGTAGGAGCATGTAAAATTGTACTGACAATTTGACCCAGAATGTTGCCTTCTCATACTCACAGGAACCTAATAGTGTCATCAGTATCAGGAAATGGAAATTCCTCTATCATCATTTCCTAAGGTTATCCTGATGAATTTAATGCCCTTTTGTAAGGTGACCAAATTGATTTATTTTTGAAAATTTGTTTATGGAAGTTTATATTTCAGAAGACTCCATTTATCTTGTGGTGTCCTATGTCCATGGCATAGTCCTTTCAACCTGCAGACACATAGAACTAAAAAACAACTAAGAAGTTACCCTTGTGCTGGGTATTCCCTTTAAGCTACTGTCTGTGCGCAGTCATGCAAAAACGTGATGCCTAAAGTGATGCCTGACTCACAACAATGGAAAATCAGAGCGAATGTTTATTCAAGGTATAAGTAGGAAGGAAATTGGATGTCCCTTACATACAATGTAATAACTTGTGAGATAATGTTTATGGTGCTTCATATTCAATAAGCTTCGGGAAAATGGCCTTGTATAAATGCCCTACTTAAGTTATGCTGGCTGCAGGCACATATGAAAGGACTGGAGCATCTTGAGGTCACCTGTTACCATCCTGTTCATCCGTGTTACTTAGACCATAAGACCCATGAGACCATTTGAAATAGAAACAGGATTAGGCCTCTTGAGTCTGCTCTGCCATTCAATTGGATCTTGGCTGATTTGACATTCCTCATATCCAGTTTCCTACTTTATCCCCATAACTTCTGAAACTTCCAATCAAAAATAAAAGAGAAAGTTTTGACCCATGTATGAGTACTTGTGTGTATAATTATATAATGATATTCTAATTATGGAAATATTGTATCTGACTTATTTGCAAGGGCATTGGTTTCAAGTAATGCACGTCCATTTCAAGTGTTTCAAAGTTAAGAGGCCTAAAAACTTGGAAAATCAATTACTCAATCAATTACAAAACAATTTGATACCAAAGTCTGAAAAGATTTTTTTACTATTTGTTCAGACTGTAGTGGCAGCCTAGAAACAACTGTCTACAATAAGTGAACTGGGTGTGACTCCCCCTGATATGAATCAATCAACTGAGTATAGCAAGATGCAAAACAGGATTTAAGGGGAGAACTCTCCTCTGGTAGGATCAATATTCCCTTTAATTAGCTTTTTCAGTGTGTGAACCCCCTGAGAGGTGTGGCATCAATGTGCCATGCAATGTGCACAGAACCTTGGAGAAGCTTGACATGCAGCTTAGAGGGATTAAGAGTCATACCTGGCACAAAGGCAGATAGTTGTGGTCATTGGAGGTCAATCATTTCAGACCAGGACCCCACCGTAGAATTTCCTCAGGGTAGTGCCCTAAACCCAACTATCTTCAGCTTCTTTATCAACGACCTTCCCTCCATCACAAGGTCAGAACTGGGGATGTTCACTGATAATTGTGTAATGTCAGCCCCATTCACAAGTCTTCAGGTGCTGAACATCACTCATGTACTCGGCAATGACCACTTCCAACGAAAGAAAATCTAACTATGACTATTTGATGATCAGTGACGTAGCCATCCCTGAATCCTCTAGCGTCCACATCTTGGATATTGATCAGAAACTGAACTGGACCAACCCTATAAAGATTGTGGCCACAAGATCAAGAATTCTGTGGTGGTTAATTCACCTCTTGTCACACTGATGCCTGTTCAACATCTACAGGGCACAAATCAATCATAATAAATAAATGTGATGGAATATTCTCCACTTGCCTCGATAAGTGCAGCTCCAACAACACTCAAGAAGCTCAACACCAGCCAGGACAAAGCAGCCTATTTGATCTACTCCTCATTCATCAATTCAACATTCACCCCCTCCATTCTCAGTAGGTCCAAATTATGGAACTCCCTTCCTACCAGCATTGTATACCCCATGCCCCAAGGACTGGAATGGTTCAAGAAAGTGGCTCACCATCTCCTACTCCAGGCCAATTACGGGCAATAACTGCTGGCCCAGCCAGCGATATCCATATCCTTGAAAAGACTTTAAAAATATTTAACTCCATAACTCTACAATTGATTTTCTGAAGAAGTGCCCAGTCCCGAAACATCAGCTTTCCTGCTCCTCTGATGCTGCTTGGCCTGCTGTGTTCATCCAGCTCTGCACTTTACTTATCTTAGCATGGTCAATCCACCTAGACTGCACATCTTTGGACTGGGGGAGGAAAGTGGACCACCCAGAAGAAACCCACGCAGACACGGGGAGAATAATGCAAACTCCACACAGACAGTTGCCTGATTCTGGAATCAAACCCAGGCCCATGAGGCTGCAGTGCTGCCCGATAAGTAGAGTAACTTAAAAATACAATAGCTTTTAACAATTAGAGTAAACAGTTGCACAATGGACTGCATCAACTCCATTCAATCTCCTTTGAAAAGATTTCTACTGACTTTTCTTCTGACCTACTAAGGTCAATGGAGCAAAGTTCCAGCATGGTTCTAATAAGCCACACTATTAACTTAGGGCCCATTCATCCTTCCAAATAACAATTTGTTTGGTTTCAGTAACACTGTTCTGATGAAAAGTCATTGATTTGAAAATGTTAACCCTGTTTCTCCCTCCACTGAGTATTTTCAGCATTTTCTGTTTTTATGCCAGATTTTTGGCATCCACAGTATTTTGCATTTGTATTAAGGTTTCACACACCATTAGTTATCTCTATCTGAATCTCCACGTATCTACTCTATTCCTTCTAAACTTCAATCCTGTTCCATACAAGCACTTTGCCCAGTGACCTTTAAAGTGTTAATTGTTGCAATGCTAACTGCTTTATCTAGTGAGCCCCTCCCACAAAACTGGAATCCTGTGCCAAAAGGGGTTCAGCTGGTCTCCCAAGTGAATAAAAGCAGTAATCTCTGTGCACGCACAAATCGAGTTAAATAACCTGCAATAATTTATCTCTTTTTGCAGGTTGTTTAGTAGCATAATAACGTATCTATTCATAGATAAACAACAATTGTGCATTCATAGATCAATATTGCTGACTGTAAGCCAATTGCCTCAATAATATGCTGCAAAATATCAGTGGCTGATCTCTGAGCATGTTTGAAATTCTTTTGTCCTTTTCTACAAGGGGTCATTGGTCATTTAAATAAGAAAACTAAGCCTTTGTTAAAATGCCAACATCAGTTTAGGGTCAGAGATAATGGGAACTGCAGATGCTGGAGAATCCAAGATAACAAAGTGTGAAGCTGGATGAACACAGCAGGCCAAGCAGCATCTCAGGAGCACAAAAGCTGATGTTTCAGGCCTAGACCCTTTAGGGTGTTATGGCGCACCAGACCATTACAATGCAGTGTATAATTAATTTCTTTCTTTAATCTGTAATGATTCCTCTTACATCAACATTTTTGATCTGCCTAAAGTTATGTTGTTTCTGCAAGGGGCTTATTGTAATGCCTTTAGCTTCTTTGTACATGACAGGGATGTGGGAGGTGAGGGGGTGCAATGATGTGAATTTGAGAGGAAAATTCCATAGCCAACTTATTTATTAAGTGAACACCATTTTCAGTCTTAGTGTTGAGAATATTGGACTTGCTATCAAAATGTGAGGCTGGATGAACACAGCAGGCCAAGCAGCATCTTAGGAGCACAAAAGCTGACGTTTCGGGCCTAGAACCTTCATCAGAGAGGGGGATGGGGTGAGGGTTCAGGAATAAATAGGGAGAGAGGAGGAGGCGGACCGAAGATGGAGAGAAAAGAAGATAGGTGGAGAGAGTATAGGTGGGGAGGTCGGGAGGGGAATAGGTCAGTCCAGGGAAGACGGACAGGTCAAGGAGGTGGGATGAGGTTAGTAGGTAGATGGGGATGCGGCTTGGGGTGGGAGGAAGGGATGGGTGAGAGGAAGAACAGGTTAGGGAGGCAGAGACAGGTTGGACTGGTTTTGGGATGCAGTGGGTGGAGGGGAAGAGCTGGGCTGGTTGAGTGGTGCAGTGGGGGGAGGGGACGAACTGGGCTGGTTTAGGGATGCAGTTGGGGAAGGGGAGATTTTGAAACTGGTGAAGTCCACATTGATACCATTAGGCTGCAGGGTTCCCACGCATCATCCTCCGACACTTCCGCCATCTACAATCCAACCCCACCACCCAAGACATTTTTCCATCCCCACCCCTGTCTGCTTTCCGGAGAGACCACTCTCTCCGTGACTCCCTTGTTCGCTCCACACTGCCCTCCAACCCCACCACACCCGGCACCTTCCCCTGCAACCGCAGGAAATGCTACACTTGCCCCCACACCTCCCCCCTCACCCCCATCCCAGGCCCCAAGATGACATTCCACATTAAGCAGAGGTTCACCTGCACATCTGCCAATGTGGTATACTGCATCCACTGTACCCGGTGTGGCTTCCTCTACATTGGGGAAACCAAGCGGAGGCTTGGAGACCGCTTTGCAGAACACCTCCGCTCAGTTCGCAACAAACTACTGCACCTCCCAGTCGCAAACCATTTCCACTCCCCCTCCCATTCTTTAGATGACATGTCCATCATGGGCCTCCTGCAGTGCCACAATGATGCCACCCGAAGGTTGCAGGAACAGCAACTCATATTCCGCCTGGGAACCCTGCAGCCTAATGGTATCAATGTGGACTTCACCAGTTTCAAAATCTCCCCTTCCCCAACTGCATCCCTAAACCAGCCCAGTTCGTCCCCTCCCCCCACTGCACCACTCAACCAGCCCAGCTCTTCCCCTCCACCCACTGCATCCCAAAACCAGTCCAACCTGTCTCTGCCTCCCTAACCTGTTCTTCCTCTCACCCATCCCTTCCTCCCACCCCAAGCCGCACCCCCATCTACCTACTAACCTCATCCCACCTCCTTGACCTGTCCGTCTTCCCTGGACTGACCTATCCCCTCCCTACCTCCCCACCTATACTCTCTCCACCTATCTTCTTTTCTCTCCATCTTCGGTCTGCCTCCCCCTGTCTCCCTATTTATTCCAGAACCCTCACCCCAACCCCTCTCTGATGAAGGGTCTAGGCCCGAAACTTCAGCTTTTGTGCTCCTGAGATGCTGCTTGGCCTGCTGTGTTCATCCAGCCTCACATTTTGTTTTCTTGGATTCTCCAGCATCTGCAGTTCCCATTATCTTTGGACTTGCTATCGCTTGCTTTGGTGAGATGCATAACATAGAGGTGTCTGGAGGGCTAGTATATGAAGGAAAACAGAATACAAGAGAGGATGAGATGAAATAAGGTCAGAGGAGGCTTGTGTAGATAGACGTATTGGGCGTTGAATGGTCTGGTTCAATGCTGTTTAATTCAATGCAATTAGAAGGTGTTTGACAAATCTTTTTAATTATTTTATTGACTCCCAGCACTATAGCATGAGTCATGTTAAAGCATCTGATTGCTTCCCTTGCGTATGAGATTAAAGTGCTGATATGACGCACACCTCCCTCTGAAATGAATCCCGCCACTTCTAAAAGAAAAGATTATCAAACAATTTTTTTTGCTTATTATTCCTGAATCTCCTCAAAGTGAGTAAAACCGGTGTTCAGTGAAAACACTGCCCTTCAAAGATCATTAAAGTTTCAGGTTCAATTTGCAGCTTGTCTTACCGGAAGTTAAAGGAAAGGCTTGTGTTTATATTAGCTGTTCACAATATCAGGAAACCCCAAGAGCTTTACACAAATAAAATTATTCTGAAGTGCCGTTGCTGTGGCATGTAGGAAGCACTGTGGCCAATTTATGCACAGAAAGCTTCCACAAGCAGCAACAAAGTTTTTTCATTCAGTGATGCTGATGGTGGTATAAATATTGGCCAGGAAACTCCTCTGTTCATCTTCAAAGCAGGGCTGTGGGATCCTCTACAACCAAAGTAGACAAGACACTGTTTTAATGTCTTTCTTGAAAGGCTGCAGTTTCAGCAGTGCAGCAATCACTGCAGCAAGCCCTCAGTGCTGCACTGGAGTGTCAGTCTGAATAGCTGTGTTGAAGTGCATGGAGAAGGACTTGCATCCAAACTTTCCAATGGTATTGCTGACTGAGCCATGGCTATCAGCAATGTAATGCCTATGACCACATCATAGCAATTCTTCTCAGTACTGAGGAGTCAAGGGTGGCTGGACTGAGGGAGTCACTTACAATTCTAATCCAGGTCTCTAGCTAGTGATTCTGATTGAAAAGTATAGCTATTAGTCAAGAAGAAGGTCTCATTTAGCAGAACACTGCAGTCAAATTGACTGCCAACATGCAAGTTTGCAAGTTATCAATGACTGACTAGGATCACTTGGAAGTGGTTCACCTGTGGGTGTCTTCACAGTTTATGATCTGACAGCGAAATATGCGCAATTTCCAGAAGGGGCCACTGAAAGCTGTTGGCTTTAAGAATCTTGTGACCATTTTCTACCTTGTACCCTTGGGTTACTGACATCAATGTTGACCTCTGGCTGCGAGGTCATTGAGTGGTCATTCTTAATCACAGAATGATTGAATCAATGCTTGTTTTGAGTCTAAAACATATCAGTACCCATGAAGCCATCAAGAGAGTTTGTCTTGTTATTTAAAAGTCACACACATATATTGGCAAGGAAGTACAAAGATTTGTCCCATGTTAATTCCAAAGATAATTAATTTAGATTACCTTATTCATAGGGAAGTCAGGTTTGAAAGTAATAGTTTATCAATAACTGAGCACAAACATTGATTAGTGTGGAGAGATTATTAACTGCCTTGCCACCAGATGTTGAAGTCACTTATTCTTCTCTAAAGGACACAAACAAACTTGAGAGGTCAACAATGGAAAACTACTCATGAGATGGTTATGGAAAAGCACATCATAGTCTGGACTTTCTCTAGCCCGACAATTTTCTTGGAGCATTGAGAATCCGAAGTCAGGACAATTTCTGGGTTCTGCCCCCACTTGGTGTTAAAAATGGGCTGCTGTCCAGAATTTACAGGAAGTGGCCAGTTGCCTAGTGGTAACAAGATGGTGCAGTCCAGTGTGAGGGAGATTGGCATCTCTCACCACGTGGCCACTCAGAGCACTTTGCTGAGACCTAAGCAGCAAAGTGGAAGGGAAACACTGGCGCAGCCATCAGAATCGAGGGGAATACTGAGATCTCATGAGGCCCTTAATCGTCAGAGATGACTACATTTAGGATTTCTACATTCTGTGTCATGGGTGTGAGACATGAAAACAGCTGCTTTCTCCTTCTCTGACAATTCATCCCATCAAGGTTCTACCCAATACCAGGTCCACTTGGCTCATTGTCTGCTGAATCCTCATTCAGTGTCCTTTCTCTTGGCTGTCTTTGACCTTGGTGGTTTGCCCTTGTCTTCCACTTCCAGGTCAGGGAAAGGAGACAGATTTGAGTCTTCCTCAGCTGGAATAGGAAGTAAATCAACAGCAGTGGCATTATTCTAATTTTTTTAAGTTAAACTATTTTTCTGATCAACCTGTTTGGAGAAGTAATTACACATTTAGAATATTGTGTTCAGTTCTGGTCACCTCATTTTGGGAAAGATGTGGAAGCTTTAGAGAGGGTACAGAGGAGATTTACCAGGATGCTGCCTAACCCATCTAAAAATTCCTTTGGTAGTCTTTTTGTACTTTCCTTCTACAATTTCTTATAACCTGCAATTCTCTTTTTTGTCCCCTCCAATTTGCAACTTCAGTCGACACATTTAAGGGTCTCCTAAAATCAAACTGTTTAATCATGACTTGAACCTACTTCTCCTAACTTTTTGTTTGAGCCTGGTCCAGATAAAACTGTGATGAAGTGTTTTATACTCACTGCCACTGCCTTCCGGAAATAACAGCAGCGAGTGTTAGACATCAAAGACCTCCAGAAGTCAAAACAAGTCCTTGTGTACAGAGCAGTTTTCACTATTGCACTCCTGTACTGCAGTTGGACCTGGACTGAGTTTCATTGACACACAAGAGTACTGGAGAAATTCTACCAGCAATAACTCTCCCACATTCCTTGAAGTCAAAGAGAGAGCCATTGAGCAAACATGAGAATACTTCTTGAAGCCAGCTCTACGAACACAACCTCCTCCAAAATGCACTGCAATAGACTGGATGCCATGCCTGGATGGCTGTAAAACATCTCTTCTGACCAAGTCCTGTTGTCTCAAGTCTCAAATGATCAGTGTTCTGGGGAGGACCAAGAAAAATCTTTAACAATCTCTAAAACTCTCCCTGAAGTGAGACAGCATCGGCATTAATGTTTGAAAAGCACTTACTAAAAATTGTTCAAGGTGGCTACAACTCTTCCACCCATTTACATCTCATGTTGAGTGAAAATGCCATGATGTAGCAAAGAAGGAGAGAAAACAAGCCCCACCCTCTGGATTCCACTCTCATGTTATATTCCTCCTGATGTAACCAATGTTCTGTGGGGTGACAAGTGGTCTGTTTGATCACATGATGACCAATGGCAAATACTTGCGATCCTGAGTAGATACGGCTGGATGTTGTGCTTTGAGCCAATCCTGATACCTGCCCGTGGAGTTACTGGCCTGGAGATTACCAGGCTGCACATGAAGAGGCCATTGTCCCAGAGGACCATGGGCTGTTCTCTCATTGCAGTGAGTTAGCTGGTGGTGGGTTTAACCTGAGAGGCACCACGCCTCAGGTGAGGGGCAATTTTGAGAAAGCAGAACATTCATGGTGACATACACTGTCCCTGAGGCTACTTATTCATGATGTCTAAGTGAGGGTCTTCAATTCCTTATTTACTGTAACACTCCTTTAAAAACATCAATACATGGTAAGTTGTCAAACACAGTGTAATGTCTAAAATCTGTCTCTTCACACATTCATTCTAGACTGGTGTCTTCCCTCTTTGTGGAGCTACATGTTCAGTTAAATCATCTTAATATACATGGATCTCATTATAACACGGGTATCAATCTTAAATGAGGGACTCATAACAAAGTGTTTTACAGTACTTTCTTGTGTTAAGGTGTTACATTCTCATTGTTCTTCCTCTATTAAAAATAAAGTATTTTATGAAGAAAGGACCCCTTCCAGCAGGTATAAGGGGTCTAACACCAAAGGCAGATATTGGGATTGGCTCAAAGCACAAGATCAAGCAGCATCTAGTCAGGATCGCAATAATTTGCCTAACATTTATGGAAATTGACTTTAAGAAGGCGTCACTGCTTCCAATTCTGCATGAATGAACATAAAGACATCAAACAACATATTGATACCTTGGATTAACAGCATTAATACTGCCTTCTTACAACAACAGGCTTCCACTCACTTTAGTCAGCTCATGGTTCCATCATTTGTTTTTCAAACAAAAAGCTGTTTGCAAGATCAAAGATACTCAAATATCCAACACTGTAGATCAGTGAGTGATTGCACTTTGTGCATGATGTGTTATAGAGAAAGAAAGAACATCTTGTTCATTTCGAGTCATCATGATGATGATGTGATGCAATAATAATGGAGTTGTTAATTAATCATTCTCCAATAATTCAGCTGGAAATGGCTCACAAGTAGGAAAAGCCCAGTTGATGGGCAGCTTTGGGATCTCTCATATGATGCAGCTGCAACAGATGCACCAGGATTAACTTTCCCAGCCCCATGTTGATGGGCTTGGAGGCAGGTGATCAGGAAAACTGAGGAGATGGGGTAGACATTGTGCCTTCCAAACAATGCATTCCTGCCACAGGGGAACTTTCCTAGAAATGGGCTGGGAATAGGATTGACTACAGTGGGCAGCCGTTTGTGCTAAGGCCATAAGACATAGGATGGTGGTGGAACAGGCAGCATCCGTGCTCCTGAGCCTGTGCTGTCCATTTTTCTTTCCTTTTCCTATTCTCCCCTTCTTCTTTTCATAGGGTTTTGTTTTCAAAAAAAACTTTTTGCTTATACTTACCTTCTCAAGAGAACTCCTTCAGTTGGAAGGCAGCTTCAAAGGGTGTGGAAGGGTGGGGTCAAAGAGTTGGCAGCTTGCGAAGCCCAGAGCAGCACTCTGGCAGCAGCATGGCATGGGCTGGTGAAGCCCAGAGCAGCACTTTGGCAGCAGCATGGCATGGGCTGGTAAAGCCCAGTGTGGCTCTCTGGCAGCAGCATGGCTTGCGCTGGTGAAGTTCAGAGCAGCTCTCTGATTGTGGAGTGGAGCAGGACTGTAATGATAGAGAAGGCAAAGTTAGACTCTCGTTATCTTTCTTTATCTTTCTATTTTGTTTTGTTAATGAGAGTAGTACTGATCCACGGCGATGGTATAAACTTTTCACTGTATTTCATATTGAATACATGTGACAATAAACGATTCAATTCAAATGTTTTGACTTGGAAGAAGTAGGCCATTCACAGTCGGCTCCAGCATTCAATGAGGTCATGGCAGCTCTTATAAACCTCAAGTTCATTTTCCTGCCTGTTCCCCATAACCCTCGATTCTGGGGAAAAGACAGGACAGTGGTGATGAGATCATTGAGCCCAGGTGAGAAGCAGGTTTGCAAACTCACTGGCACTTTGCCATCAAGTGAGGTGTGTGTGTGTGTGTGTGTGTGTGTGTGTGTGTGTGTGTGTGTGTGTGTGTGTGTGTGTGTGTGTGTGTGTGTGTGTGTGTGTGTGTGTATGTGTGTGTGTGTGTGTGTGTGTGTGTGTGTACGTGCTTGTGTGTCAGTATCTATCTGTGTGATTGTGTGTGTGTCTGCGTGTCCGTCCCTGTGTTATTTGTGACTGTGTTTATGTGTTGTGTGCGTGAGTGTTGGGGTGGAATCATCAGTTCAAGGAAGGCGGCCTCCATCCAGAGGAATATGGGGATCATTGATGCCAAAGGCCCCGTTCCCCTGTGACAATGTGAGAGGAGGAGAGGCTTTTGCATTTATGGCCCAAATGCTTCCTCCAGAGGGCTTTTCCCCTCCCTCTTGAGGGACCTGTTGCCTTTGATTGTCAGAAGTTTTGGTTTTGTTCAAAACACCACTCTTCTTCCACAGTCCAAAGCTCTCGCGGTGGGATCTGTCCACTTACCTTCAATAGATGGAGGTGAGCCTAAAGGCTAGCTAGACATCACCTCTGGGAGAACCGCACTGGTGGTGGGTATAGATTTCAGCAATCCATTTTCTCCAGATGTTGAGGTCCTGGAGCTTGTTGTATAACAATTCAATCTGTATCCCTGGACCTAGTTGATGCTCAGAACAGCAGTAAGGGTACTGCAGTTAGTTTCGGTATTCAGAAAGCCAGGGCCCCTGCTTCTGATCACAATTGATCTTCCCTGTTTATGTGGCCATTGGGTCAGGAAAAGGTCAGACATGGTTCCAATAATCTTCATTGTGAAGAAGAATGGCTTCTGTCAGCGCCTGGGGGATTAAAGCCAAGGATGCGTCACTGCCTCATAATCACAGAAGTAGCCCTGCAGTGTTGAAGAGATGCTGTCAGGACAGAAAAGAAGATAGGCAAGGAAGTTGTTGATGCAATTGCAATTCTCCATAACAGTTTGTCTTAAAGCCCTGGAAGAAAACAGTTCAATGATTTTGAATAAAGTTCTGTATGTGTGTGCTCAAACAAGGAGGACCAGTTATCTTTCTGCTTATATATTGCATTTAAGGCATTTACTATTTAAATATTTATTTACAGATCGTATTTACTGCTCACTGCCATGTAATGCTATCTCAAAGCTGCAGTGCCGTGCTCATTCACAGCAACTATTTTAACAGAATTTTAACAAAAGCCCACTTACTCGAACTATTAAAGTGTCAAGCAAGCCCATAAGAGACAAATATTGCGACAGTCCAGCAATAATTTTGATAACAGGACTGTGACATTGCCTTGAAGGAGTTAATATCTTCCAAGAGGACGTATAAGTTTCAGAGAAAAATGATAGTGATACTAAAGCTGCACATCAAAAACTGTACAGGATGACTTCAGTTTGAAAGAATTATCACCTGCCGGATTCTGATGAAAGGACAATAACCTTTTTAGATGCTGACAGAGAGGGTCATTGTGCATGTTCAATCACACATCATGAATTTTCTTTCTAAATCTGATTTCCTTTGAGACTGTTATTGATTTGTAGGTGAAACAATACTATAAGACATATTGCAATCTAAGGCAAAAGAACCAGGGTTTTAATAAGGTGTAGGGGCTGTTTTAATGCGAGTTCCTGGCCTGCTGGTTGATGATCTAGCACTGAAATGCACACTGTCATCCACTCGTCAGTTTCTCACTCTTATGGCATGAAGCCAATTCTGCAGTGAATTGCTCTGCTTTTAACAAAGGGCCACCTGTAGTTTCATCATTTTTAAATGGTTCGGTTACATTTCACTTCCTAAAGCTTACGTTTCTTAAAGTTTTTTTCTCCTCTCTTAGATTCTGTTCCCTCTGGTTTGTTGAAACCAAGGCTATGATGCGGAGGTGCTGGTGTTGGACTGGGGAGGACAAAGTCAGAGGTCACACGTCCCCACCAATCTTTCCACCACACCCGCAGGAAGTGCTACACCTGTCACTGCGCTCCCTTCTCGCCTACATCCAACATGCCAAACTATCATTCCAAATTCAACAGAGATTCACCTGTAGGCCTTCTAACCTGGTCTATTACACCCTCTGCTCCCAATGTGGTGTCCTCTATATTGGAGAGACCAAGTGCAGACTCGGCGACCAATTAATGAATTTGTATGCTCCGATCAACACCAACTTCTGGTTGCCAGCCATTTCAACTTCCCCTCCCACTCCCTTGATGACATGAAAATCCTGGGCCTCCTCCACTGTCAAAGTGAGCCCATATGTAAACCGGAGGAACAATTTATAGCCCAATGGCCTCAACATGGAGTTCACCAGCTTCTAAAATCTCCCCAACCCCAGCATCAACCCATGTCCAGCCCTCTCTCTCATCCCTGCATCCTTGACCTGACACAACCTGTTCATCTCCCTGCTCCTCCAATGCTGTCTGACCTGCTGTGCCTCTTCAGCTCCACATATTATAGACTCCGTCTTCCATAACCTGCAGTCCTTGCTATCACAAGGTTATTGTCTAACAGGTTTATTTGAAATCACAAGTTTTCAGAGTGTAGGCCCTTCATCAGGTGAAGAGAGAGAGAACTGGTATTATTCTGAACTTTCTTCATTTCTACTCAACACCTCCCTATCAACCCTAGATTGAAATTAAGGGCGGCACAGTGGATCAGTGGCTAGCACTGTTGCCTCACAGCAACAGGGACCTGAATGGGAAATGCAGGGTTACAAGGAAAGGGTAGGGGGCTGTCTCTGAGTGGAATGTTCTTCGAAGGGTCAGTGTGGACTCGATGGGCCAAATGGCCTGCTTCCACACTAGAGGGAATCTATGAAGACTTGTTAAAATAAATGTCCCTCTTGAATTCACGATATGGACGTGCTGGTGTTGGACTTGGGTGGACAAGGTCAGAAATCACACACATACGCACTCTCTCCCCCACACACACTCTTTCTCTCTCTCTCTCTCTCTCTCTCTCTCTCTCTCTCTACACACACTCTCTCCCCCACACACACTATCTCTCTCGCTCTCTCTCTCTGTACACACTCCCTCCCACACACACACTCTTTCTCCAGTTTCAAAATCTCCCCTTCCCCAACTGCATCCCTAAACCAGCCCAGTTCGTCCCCTCCCCCCACTGCACCACACAACCAGCCCAGCTCTTCCCCCCCACCCACTTCATCCCAAAACCAGTCCAACCTGTCTCTGCCTCCCTAACCGGTTCTTCCTCTCACCCATTCCTTCCTCCCACCCCAAGCCGCATCCCCATCTACCTACTAACCTCATCCCACCTCCTTGACCTGTCCGTCTTCCCTGGACTGACCTATCCCCTCCCTACCTCCCCACCTATACTCTCTCCACCTATCTTCTTTACTCTCCATCTTCGGTCCGCCTCCCCCTCTCTCCCTATTTATTCCAGATCCCTCTGCCCATCCCCCTCTCTGATGAAGGTTCTAGGCCCGAAACATCAGCTTTTGTGCTCCTGAGATGCTGCTTGTCCTGCTGTGTTCATCCAGCCTCACATTTTATTATCTTGGAATTCTCCAGCATCTGCAGTTCCCATTATCTCTCACACTCTTTCTCTCTCTCTTTCTCTGCACACACATTCTCTCTCCTCCCCCTCATGCACACACACATGTAAATCTATGGGGTGAATTTGTATTAGCAAATACATTCTGTTTTGCCCAAAAAGCATACAATTTATAGACTGTCAGTCAATGTGGCATTTTATAAATTCCTGCTTTAGAAATTAAACCAGTATGACTCCAAAGCAGAACAGAGACAGATTCTAAACAAGGCCTCATACCTAACAAGCATTGTCTGGCCTAAAATGTCACCTCTTCTTTACACTGATAAAACCTTAAGTTCTCTCAGAGCATTGACTTGAAAGGAATTTGGGGATTTACATATACATATTTATCAATTAAAACCTTCTAACTAATTAAAGATTTAACAGCATCTTAGATTTGTTTACTACATCCTCATCAGTGGTGTGAATCTTTGATGTTTTACTTGTAAATTCTATGTCTGACACTACCTCCCTCACTAACACCTGAAGAAACATTGAGGGTCCAAAAGCTTGTGTTCTCAAATAAACCTGTTGGACTAGTATGAATTCTGATCTGGTCCTCTCGAATTCTTCCTTGTTGAGAATACATTTGGAACATCCTGTAATGGTTTGCTCTCTTCTCTAAGGAAGGATACACTTGCCGTGAAGGGAAAGCAATGTTTGCTAGATTGATTCCTGAGATGAGGGCTATATCACATATCTCCTGACTTCAGAAAAATGTGAGGGAATTTCATCAAATCAAATTAAATTCTGAAGGAGCTGGACAGGTGTTGGAAGCATGTTTCTCTTGGCTACAAAATCTAGAACTAGAAGGGGACCACTGTCTTAGAAGAAGGGAATAGCCATTTCACACTGAAAAGAAAAGAAATTCCCTCACTGAAAGAATTGTGGATTTTTGAAATTGTCTACCCAAGAGGCTGGACATGCTCTGTTGGTGAACATGTTGAAGGGAAAGATTGATAGATTTTCAGACACTCGGGGTATGAAGGGATATGGGGATCACACAGGATTGGAATGAGAAGGCCAACCATGATTACATGGAAAAGTGCAGCAGTTTCTCTGGACTGAATGAGTTACCCCTGCTCCTATCACTTGCACTATTACATTCACCAAAACTTCAAATGATGGATTGCTTCACCTACACCTTCACTTCTCTCCCACTTAAAATGCAATCGCGGTGTCGTTGACTGAGTAGGAACTGATTGGGATAAATCTGTAGAAGTTATGGCAACCAATGGCTGTGCCTCAACCACCTAGCTGCAATGAGCAGTGAAGACAGTGCTAACTCGGTTAAATGGAGGAGCAGGGCATTAAGTCACATTTTGAAATGTGCAGCCACAACTTATTCCCACCATTGGAGATGAGTTAAAATCAGCCCCTGGTTAAATGCAAGTTTACTCCAAAATTAGTGTTGTAGAATACTGCAGGGTCACAAAGGATATGCAAGGGGGTGAATGGTAATTGGCAAGTTATTATAGTTACTCTTCTATATACCCACCTACATAATCAGTTCAGTTCAAGGTACCTGACGAGTTAGACTGAAGGGTCTGTTTCTGTGCTGTGCGGAACTATGACTCTCTGACTCTACTCAAATGAAGCAACTTTGTTTGGATGTGGTAAGAAAACTTTGTTTTGCTCTGTGGAGAGAAACCACTTGGGAAACTTGACAAAACAGACACCTAGCCAGAAAAAAACCGATAAGATTCAGTTGCTGGAGTTTCAAGAACACAGCATTCAGAATCCTAACCACCATCCCAAGCACCAGCCAAGCAAAGGACAATAGAGTAATCAGATCAGCCATAACCCAGGTGGTGCAGCAGGCCCACGAGTCTGAATTTGCTCCTATGTTACAGTTGGTGTGTGTGTGTGTGTGTGTGTGTGTGTGTGTATGTGCTGTGAATGCGAGGAATCAGTGATGTAGAATTAGCTTTTATGTCAATTATTTACCGGATAAGCCTTCTAAGGCATTGGGAATCTGCAAAATTTTAGTTTTTCCGTGCTCTAATAGCTCCCTACTGAGAAACCCTGGGGAGATGAGTGATCATATTTCAAAGGCAGCATTGCCCACTTGAGCTGAGCAAATGGATTAATTCAGCTCTGCATGATTTGTTACAATAAAGGGGCTATTAATAAGATCAAAGGAAGAAGTATATAACTCACTTAACCCTCTCGGCATAAGCTACTCTGCTAACAGTGGGAATTGCTTTACTGTATCCAATTAAGATCTAGCAGCAGATCCACCCCTAAATAATCAAGGACCTTTGCCAGGCCAAGCATTCAATGATTGACAGAAAGATTTCTTATTCAGGCTGAAAATTGCAGACACCAAGGGGCAGGAGGTAACCTTTCCCCAGAAACCCTGGTGCATTTTCATTACACAGGTCCATGCAGATTCCTATACTGGCCTTTGCTCTTATTTAATCTGGCTCTCGTGTAGCTCAGTCCTCTGCAAGTCTGTACAGACCCACTTTAGTTTGGGTTCCAGGAGACCAGTAACCATGAGTTGGTTCTCAATGCTCACAAATTTCCAAAAAGGACACGTGGACAAAACTCATCATGGTCTCTGATAACAAAGTGTGGAGCTGGATGAACGCAGCAGGCCAAGCCAGCATCTGCAGTTCCCATTATCTCTCATCATGGTCTCTGCTGGATAAAGAGAATTGAACAACAATTGAGAAGCAGCAGCTCCAAAACTTGAAGTTAATTTTGGCATTAGTGAGTTCTCAGACTGATAGATTCGTTTGATGAATGTACGAAGCCAAATCTAACCCTACCCCTGCCAAACAATCAACATATCAACAAGGAAAACTGAAAGAAAACTAAAGGTGCACAGTGACAGCTCCCAAATCTCAGTCAAAATGGACATGATTGGATAATTCCCCAAACAATCAATACTGTAACTGACTGAAATTGATTCTACGCACATCATTTGCACCACCCTCCACCTCAGTGCATTTTACTAAAGAATTAATCCGGTTTTTATTGCAGGTCTTTCTGCAGCTTCAGTCATGAGTTCTATTCGCTATATGTCATAAATATTCAGATGAAGCAGACTCAGTTCACTGAGTAAATAGACATTGGTGAGAAGTTGCCTGGCTGCCCCTGTCTCAAACTCATTGGCTGGCACTTGATAGCCATATTCACTTCGCTTTCTTTTTAATTGTTGTCCCTCCCTGACATTTGTCCTTCGGCTGACCGCTGCTTGGGATGGTGCTCGGATTCTAAATGTTGTGTTATTGAAACTTAAGCAATAGAATCTTATGCTTTCTTTCTGGTGAAGTGTCAGTTTTGTCAAGTTTCCCAAGACATTTCTCTCCACCAAACTTTCTCACCACATCTAACCAAAGTTACATCATTACAGTAGAATTATAGAGACATACAGCACGGAAACAGACCCTTCAGTCTGAGTCATCCATGCTGACCAGGTTTCCTAAACTGAATTTGTCCCATTTGTCTGTGTATGGCCCATGCCTCTACAAACATTTACAATTCATGAACCTGTACAAATGGCTTTTCAATGTTAAAATTGTATCAGCCTGTACCACTTCCTTTGGCAACTCGTTCCATGCACACACCATCTTCTGTGTGAAAATGTTGCCGCCAGGTCCATTTTAAATCTTTTCCGTCTCAGCTTAAACCATTATCCTCTAGCTTTGGGCTCATACAACCTGGGAAAAAGACCTTGTCTATTACCCTATCTATGCCCGTTATGATCTTATAAGTCTCTGTAAGGTGAGCCCTCAGCCTGCAACGATCCAGGAATAAAAGACCCAGCCTATTCAGCCTCTCCCTATACCTCAAACCCACCAGCCATGGTAACATCCTTTAAACTTTTTCTGTACTCTTTCTAGTTTCAAATATGTGTCCTGCAGCAGGCAACCGAGATTGCATTTAATATTCCAATGGTACATTTCCCCTCTGGTTCGAGCTCCATCCTACTATTCGCAGTACTTGGAACAACTCACAACTGCCAGGATACCCTGAGATGGACTGGCATCCCTGGCATGGGTATTGGGAGCACTCTAGGGCGAAAATCCATCTGGATCACCAAAATTCTTTAGGGAAGAAAACTGCCAACCTTACCTGGTCTGGCCTACGTGTGACTCCTGACCCACAGCAATGTGGTTGACTCTTAACTGCCCTCCGAGCAATTAGGGATGGGCAATAAATGCTGCTTAGCCAGCGTGACTCATCCTGTGAAGGAATAAAGATAAATAAAAACCCTGCACTGTTCTTGATATTTGCTCCAGACATAGCAGCAAAGGAAAAATTAGTGCCCTGCTTTACCAGCAGGTATCTGGAGATTCTGCTGGCTGGGGTGATGGCAGAGGAGGGACATCCTCGTCTCCCAGGGCCAACAGTGAGATCACAATGTTAAACCATGACAGACTGGTCCAATGTTGCTACTTAAATGCACAGCTATGTAGAAAGAAGGTCTTTTTCCCAGAGTGGTGGACTCAATTACTAGGGGTCATGAGTTCAAAGTGAGAGGAGGAAAGTTTAAGGGAGATATGCATGGAACGTTCTTTACACAGAGGGTGGTGGGTGCCTGGAATGTGTTGCCAGCGGAGGTGGTAGACGCAGACACGTTAGCGTCTTTTAAGATATATTTGGAAAGAGACATGGATGGGCAGGAAGCAAATGGACAAAGACCGTTAGAAAATAGATGACAGGTTAGACAGAGGAACTTGATCAGCGCAGGGTTGGAGGGCCGAAGGGCCTGTTCCTGTGCTGTAGGTTTCTTTGTTTCTTTGTCTTCTCTCCATTCTTCTCTCCAATGCCTCACACTCACTCCATCTCTGGTACTGTACCCACCTCCCACAACAGCTCATGCTCTGCCACTCTCACTCTTGCTTGTTACATCTTCCTTCACTGACGGTCACCCATCCCATCACAGACATCACTAATCCTGCGTGCCTCCTGCACTGACCCACTCACTCACCTCTCCAGCCACACCAACAGTAACAGTTGTGCCACCCATTTTCATCTCCCTTAAACTCTGTAAGGAGGAGGAAAACAGCCTTCATTAAGGGAAATAGAGGCAAGACAGTGTGTGCTGTTCAGCGTTTGGCTCCTCAGCCCTAATGAGATGGCCAACTAACTCTGACAGTCCTGAGTAGTCGACTGAATGTGGCCAAGTCCTAGGATGGGTATCAGAGGCTGCCTTCGACCTCCTGTGCCAGGGCTCCCTGAACAAAAGTGATCTCCCTTGACCTGACTGAAGACAGCTTACAACCATGACAAGACACCTGTCTTTCTGCCCGTATTGACAAGCAGGCCTATACAGAGTACTGTGAGTCTGTTATCTCTGGCTGAGGAGAAAAGCACAAAAAGGCAAGGCAAGGCAGGGATGCTTTGAGCATCCAGGTAGGTTCAAAGTGAGCATGTGCTGAGAGAGTAAGCAAACAGCTGGAGATACAGCCTGCTTCAGTCAGTGCGCTGGGCCCCTGAGTACACAGAGTCCTTGCTGCAGCATCACAGTGAGAGCCAGAGAGGCAGGATTGAAGGGCAGAATTGTCTTGTAGTGAACTGGAAATGAGCCATAAGTATTCTTAGGGGCTGGATGCCAATATCGGTGGACAGAGTCTTGAGTGGCTGATGACCATTGACCATGAATAGGAATAATGGAACACAAGTAGGCCATTCAGCCCCTTGACCATGTTCCACCATTCAATGAGATCATGGCTGATCTGTGGCCTAATTTCATACACCTGCCTTTGGTCTATATCCCTTCATACCATTATCTAACAAAATGTTGTCTATCTCAGATTTGAAATGAACAACTAATGCTACATCCACTGCCATTTGTGGAAATGTGTTCCGAACCACTAGCACCCTTTGAAGGCAGATGTGCTTCCTAATATCTGTCCTGAATGGCCTGGCCCGAATTCTCAGATTAGGCCCTTAATTCTAACCTCGCCAACGATTAGAAATAGTTTATCTTCATCGATCTTGCTTTCTACTTTTAATATCTTGAAAACTTCAATCAGATCACCCTTACCCTCTAAATTCTAGAGAAAACAGGCCTAATCGGTACAATCTCATTTCATAGCTCAATCCCTGAAGTCCAGGTATCATTCTTGTAAAATTATACTGTACTCCTTCATAATGTGTGGGGCCCACGTCTGGCCACAGTAGTAGGGTCTAACCAGGGTTTTGTATAACTGCAGCATAACATCTGCATCCTTGTACTGCAGTTCTCTAGATATAAAGGCCAACATTCCATTAGCTTTCTAGATTATTTTCTGATCCTGCTCGTGACAGTTTGAAGATTTATGTACATGAACACACCCCTATTTAGTCTGTTTAGACTTCCACAGTACATCCATATGATCAATGTTCGTATCTGGTGCCTAATGTCCATTGACTGATAGTGCTTGGAAACAAGTGGTGGGCTGAAGTCGCTGGGTGTTCGCTCTGATTTCCATATCAAGAATTCTTGACACCTAGTTTGCTCACAGTGGATGGCATCGTAAAAATCTGCGCAGGTAGCTCAGGTATAACACATGTTTTGTTAATGCGAATTGGCTGTAACATGATTGATAGTGGACGCTGTTTGGATAGTGAGCACATTCCACTGTACAGGTATAGCAATCTTGTATAGCGATCCCCCAATAATGTGATTTTGACCGTAGATCATCATTGAATCCCTACAGCGTGGAAACAAGCCCTTCGGCCCAACAAGTCCACACCGACCCTCAGAGCACCCACCCAGACCCATCCCCCTATAACCCACCGAATGTACACATCCCGGAACACTACAGACAACTTAACATGGCCAATCCACCAAGCCTTCACATCTTTGGATTGTGGGAGGAAACCAGAGCGCCTGGAGGGAACCCACGCAGACACACGGAGAGTGTGCTAACTCCACATAGACAGTCGTCAAAGACTGGAATTGAACCCAGGTCCGTGGCGCAGTGTGGCAATAGTGCTAACCACTGAGCCACCGTGCCACCCAATTTTCTATTGCAATTTTCTCTAGCAAGGTCACACAAGAACACAACCATTGTGTTACAGGAGAACTACCTGATGAGGATGATGTGCAGCAGTTTCTTTACTCGGAGAGTGGTAAGGGAATGGAACGCTTTGCCTGCAACGGTAGTAGATTCGCCAACTTTAGGTACATTTAAGTCGTCATTGGATAAGCATATGGACGTACATGGAATAGTGTGGGTTAGATGGGCTTCAGATCGGTATGACAGGTCGGCACAACATCGAGGGCCGAAGGGCCTGTACTGTGCTGTAATGTTCTATGTTCCATATTAATAAGGTTATTATCAAGCAACAGCAAGCAACAGGTTATTAACTTAACAGCAAGAACTTAACTAAAAGATGCAGCAAATTGTTACTGACATCGAGATAGGCTTCACTGGACCTCTTGTATGATTCTGCCACATAGCCTGTGCCCATCAGACCCCTATAAGATACTAAGGTCTGTTTTCTTTATGTGTGTCATTTACCAGGCTTTCATTTGTGTGAAATTGCCTGAATGTGAGGAGAGAAAAGACACAGGCAATTGTTGTATGTTAGGTCTCGGAAAAATTCAGAGATGAAACATCAGACTCATTGGATACAATTGGAGTTTTATTGACAATGATTTTATAATGTCTGCAGCATAAGGTTCTATCTTACTTTTAGTTCTTGTGCATCTGCATTCGAGCCTTGATTGCCAGCACACTGTGCAGAACAAATACGATCCAACAACAAGCGAGATTTGGATACAACCTTAGGGAATTGGTGGTTAACTACTTGGAAAAGGCCGCATTTCTGAACCAGCACCTGCTTTCATTAATGTACAGACCCTCACCTCATTGGTCTATTTTCTAGCTAAATTTCCTGGGTAAATTAAAGTTTTGAAACAAGCCAAATATTCCAAGAGACAATGGTGTCCTCCAAACCCCCAACGTATGGAGCTACTTCTCTCACCTCCCTGAGACTTGGCTGGCTGCAATGAGTGAGATGGAGGGAGACAAAACTGGCAAAATCAACTGACTTATACCTCCTTGCCAGAAAATGGGTCTCCTCTTCAGCAAGCACTGTTAGGTTTTAATTTTTGGCAAACAAGTTTTCTAGGTGAATGTAAGATAACAAGGTGTAGAGCTGGATGAACACAGCGGGCTAAGCAGCATCTTAGGAGCAGGAAAGCTGATGTTTCTGGTCTACACCCTTTCTGATGAAAGGTCTAGTCCCGAAACATCAGCTTTCCTGCTCCTGCCGTGTTCATCCAGCTCTACATCTTGTTGTCTCGGATTCTCGAGCATCTGCAGTTTCTATTATCTCTTTCTTTGAATGTTATGTGAGGTGTTCTATGCTTTTTTTAAGTAGTCCACTGGGTGTGCTGTCACTAGCTAGATTTATTGCCTATTCCTAATTGCCCAGAGAGCAATGAGTCAACCACATTACTCTGGATCTGGAGTCAATTGTGGGCTGGATCAGATAAATGTAGCAGTTTCCTTCCCTAAAAGTCATTAGTGAGCTAGATGAGTTTTTATGACAATTGGCCGTGGTTGTGTGGTGGCTTTTTAAATTCCTGATCTTTACTGACTTCAAATGTCAGTATTTACCAAAGTCCTACTGTTCATTGGGGATGTAAGTAATTTCTAAATACAACCAAGAGATAAAAAAAAGAAATTTATTTACATAAAATATGGTACTCTCTCTTTCTGGAGGTAGTTGAGGCTGACAACAATTTTGATCCTTTTGGGAGACAAACGGAGAAAAGTGATGAGCTGAAAGACTGAGATGAGGCTTGGCACAGAAGCAGAGGACTGGTATGGACTGGTTGGGCCGAATGGCCTCATTTTTGCACTATGAATTTTCTGTGATTCAGAGCCATAAGGGATATTACTAAATAGTAACCAGTTGGAAAATAAATTAATGGTAAAATTTTAGCGACATTGGAGGCGCGCGTCCTCCAAAGAATAAATTAGAATTGGCTTTTCCAGCATGTTGAGCCCTTCAGTTAGTAATGAGTCCATTTATAAAACTGGAACAGAGGGTGTAGGAGTGGCAGAATGTGGAGTGTGCGCACACAGCTGTTTCACCAGAACAATCTGTTCCATGGTGCTGCTGAGCAGTAATTAAAAAAAAACCCTGGGAAGGCTCTACGCAAATAGCATGTGTGGAAATCTATCATCTGATGAAAAGTGTAAACAGGATGTCTACTGTGTTTCACTGTCACATTCTGTTTTAGTTTCATGCCTGGCTCTGAGTTGAAGCAAGGACAGTGGAGCTGTACAGGTGACTTGAACATAACCTGGCTGTTGGAAACCTGACAGAAATGACAACAGAAAATGCTGGTCCGTTTCCGATTTGTGTGTGTTGGTGCAATATGACATTGACCTAATAAGGTGAGCAGAGACATAAATTCATAGTTGCCCACAGCACAGGAAAGGCCCTTCAGCCCATCACATCTGCACCAGTCAAAGAACAACCACCTTATTATTCTAAGCCCATTATCAAGCAGAAACACTACCTCTAGGTAATCTAACAGAGGAAAGATTTCCCTCTGGTGCCTTCAAAACCAGCACAGGTAAATTAGTTTCAGAGATAGTAGGAACTGCAGATGCTGGAGAATTTGAGATAATAAGATGTAGAGCTGGATGAATTTTTGAAGAGGGGTCTAGAACGGAAACATCAGCTTTCCTGCTCCTCTGATGCTGCTTAGTCTGCTGTGTTCATCCAGATCTACACCTTGTTATCACAGGTAGATTAGTCCCCTGATAGACTGACAAATTTCTGGAGCAGATTTGAACCTAGTGATAGATCATCTTCTAAGTTGAAAAGAAGACATAATCCAATAAAGACTGAGCAGCTCCCAAAGCAAAAATGCAGGATGAAATAAACCCAGTTTGTTGAAACAGTGTGAATATTTAAGTAGCAGCTACATCTATGTTTGTAATCTGGCTGTAATTATACAAGGCATTGAAACTGTTGGCAGAAGGAGCAGAGAGCTCATAAAGCTGAGTGTGCTGGGTAATCACTGTGACATGGGTGATGAAAAACTGGCAGCTAATTGACAATACTGAGTTCATCACTCCAATTTATCCCAACAATTAAGAACTAGTTTATACGCTTGCAGGCGTCTGTGTATTCCAGGTAAATTGGCCAGACTAAAGTGTTCTTGTGAAATTCCAATCTCCTCCCAAAGCATTTTGCACACAGTGACATAGCTTTGATTTGCTGTCACTGTCGCAATGCAGGCAATGTACTGGACAATTTGCATAATATAGCAAAGCCCCACCTACAACATCGCACTAATGCTGAGATAACCCTTTCATAAATAGTAATTCTTAATGGGTTGATAAATATTGCCCAGGACTCCTCTTTGAAATAATGTCATGGGAAACAAGCCATGAGGAGGCTAGGGAAACTCAGCAGGTATGGCTGCATCTGTGGAGCGGAATAGAGTTAATGTTTCAAGTCTATGTTTGGTCTCTTTTCCATTGGGGAAATCAACACAGAGTGGGAGGCTGCTTTGTGGAACACCTCACTCTATCCATAGGATTAACTCAGACTGCTCAGCTCTTTGCTGCTCCAATAGAACACTTTGCTCTCATGCTGGGTTGGTAATAACTACAGATGCTGGAGTCAGAGATAACACAGTGTGGAGTTGGAGAAACACAGCAGGCCAGGTAGCATCAGAGGAACAGGAAAGTTCAGAAAAAGGGCCCTAACCCAAAACATCAACTTTCTGGCCCCTCTGATGCTGCTTGGCCTACTGTGTTCCTCCAGCTCTACACTGTGTTGCTCTCAGGCTAACATTTCTGTCCTGGGCCTGCTGCAATGTTCGAATGAAGCACGATTCAACAAGAAACAGTAGTTCATTTTCCACCTAAGCACTTTACAGTCTCGAAGTCTCAATATTGAACTCAATAACTTCATAACCTGACCGCTTTATCTAAGAAAACCCTCAACGTTACATTTGCTTGCTATTTTAATCAGTCAGCTTTCTCTCATACAACAATTCTTCCCAGGGCCTGCCAGAGTATTCCAATGTTGCTCAATGCAAACAGGAAAAATGAAACCCCACTGTCCACTTTACAGCTTTTAGGACATGACCTTGACTTCAACTGCTTCTGAGAATGGCACCTGTTCTTCATTTTGATTAAAACCTGCTCCCCACAACAGACCCTTCCTCACTAGACTCAAAACACTAACTCGGATTTCTCTCCACAGATGCTGCCAGGCCCTTTGAAATTTTCCAGCAATTTGCTTTTTTTGCTTGCGCTCATCTTATTGGCTTTGCTCTCAGAGAACTGGGCCCATTTTCTCCATTTCACATGTATGAATTACACCAATTATTAGATCTCTAACACTCCTTTATCACCATTAGTATTCCCTTTGTCTTCTTCTCTGGGCTGCCTCACCATCTGTTTCACTCATTCCTCCTCTCCCTCTGTTAACAGCATAAACAAACATAATTTTCTGACCCCTTTCAGTCCTGAAGAAGAGTTATATCGGAAAAGCAATCTGTTTCTCTCTCCACAGATGCAGCCAAAGTTTCTCCAACATTCTCTGTTTTTATTATCGTAAAAGCGACACTCACTTTGCTAAGTTCAAAGTCTGTCAGTCAACAGACCATCCGTGTTCCCTGTCCCTCAGTCAAAAGCACGTCTCCTGGGAGATGTTGCTCAAGAGGGTGAGACGCTGAGATGGAGATCGCTCAGTCGGTGGTTAAACAGGTCGTCATGGAGTGCGTAAGTGAGCTACAGCACAGATGGTTTCAACAAGCTTGTGGGTTACGTTTCAAAATTAAACATGACTAATTGCTAAAAATGAAAGAACTAAGGATGCTGAAAATCAGAAGCCTAAACCGAAATTGCTGAAAAATCTCAGCAGATCTGGCAGCATCTAAGGGGAATAAGCAGGGTTAATTTTTCAGGCCCAGTGATCCTTCTTCAGAACTCAGTTAACTCCATTCGGAACACAGTTCAACTAATTGCAAACTTCTTTTAGAGATGGTAGGAACTGCAGATGCTGGAGAATCTGAGATAACTAGTTGTAGAGCTGGATGAACACAGCAGGCCAAGCAGCATCAGAGGAGCAGGAAAGCTGACGTTTTGGGCCTAGACCCTTCTTCAGAAATTCTTCATTTTCTGAAGAAGGAACCAGGCCCAAAGTGTCAGCTTTCCTGCTCCTCTGATGCTGCTTGGCCTGCTGTGTTCATCCAGCTCTACACCTAGTTATCTCTGAAAACTTCTTTTGTTCTGTAGAAAGAACATTTCCAATACCCCAATGATCACAAAGACATTTTTGGAAATGTTGTTGGTACATTTATATATTAATTATAATACTAAAGCACTTTCATACAACTTGAATCTCATGCTGAACAAGTCATCTGATTACAATCACGTTTTATATCAAAGAACAGCAAACTCTACTTTTGCCTTTACATTGTGATCAAAAAGCATAAATCTCTTCTCTTTTACCAATGTTTGATGTAACTCAAATTTTCTTTGCCTTTATTCCCAATGTGATGGTATTTTATCTGAGATAACCAAAGCTATGGACAGAGTACACATCATATTGATCTACTTGCTGCTTTTTGAATCATTACAGTGTTTAACTCTGTTGTCACTGGCCTCTTCCTGACACCAATGCTTTGTTTGTTTAATTGACTGTTAATATTCAAATACAAGAGCTTTCATACAATCACAAAGCATTGGAGGATACCATTCGGCCCATTGATTTTGTACTGGTTCTTTTAAAGAGCAATCCAGTTAGTGCCTCTTCAGTTTTGTTTTCCCATTTTGTCTTCCCTCCTTAAAGTATTTACCCAAATCCCTTTTGCAGGCCATCATTGAATTTGCGTCTACCACTCTAACAGACAGTGCCTTTCAAATACTAACCGCTTCTTACAAAAACCATTTCCCTTGTGTCACCGCTAGTTCCCTCCTCAATCAGCTTAAATCTGTGCACTCTAGTTCTTTACCTTTCAGCCACTGGAATGCTTTCTTTTATCCACTCAATCTAAAACTTTCAAAACTTTTCAAACATCACTATCCCATCCTCCCCGGTTCAGGGAGAACAAACCCAGTCTCTCCAGTCTATCTGCACAACTGTAATCTCCAGACCCCCCCAGAGCCATTCCAGCAAAGTGCTTCTGTATCTTCTCCACAGCCTTCACATCCTTCCGAAAATTTGTCAAATGACCCTTTTTGGATGCCATTTCTAAAGTTACCTGCCCTGCGCCAGCAGTAGCGCCTTTGTTTTATTTATCCACAGAATGTGGATATTGCTGGCTACTACCCTCTGGCTTATTACCCAGCCTAGAGGCAATTAAAAGCCAACCATATTGCTGTTGGTCTGGGGTCACATATAGGTCAGACCAGATAAAGATGACAGACTTCCTTTTCTTAAAGGGGCATTAGTGAACAGATAGGTTTTTACAACAGTTGATAGTGATTACATAGCCAACGTTTGGATAGTTCTTAATTCCGGATATATTTTTTCACTGAATTTAAATTTCGCCAACTGCTATGTTGGAAATCAAGTCCACGTCCTCAGTGTGCTAGGCGGCTCTGGATTCTAAATTCAATGACATTACCCCATACCACCATATCCCCGCTTTGCCTCTGAGTCAGCAGGTTGAGTGCTTAAGACTGACTCCAGAGTCATCAGTCCAAATTCACCCTGACACTCCAGCATAGTACTGGGGAAGTACTGCACCAACAGCTGTGGTAATTTACAGATGGGATGTTAAACCAAGGCCCTGTCATATCCTATGATAACATGGTGTGAAGCTGGATGAACACAGCAGGCCAAGCAGCATCAGACGAGCAGGAAGGCTTGGCGTTTTGGATCGGGACCCTTCTTCTGGTATTATGTGGACGAGAAATGGCATTCTCCCTCCTGCTTTGCTGATATGCGTCCCACAGGAGACATCACAAAGCAGACTACCTGATCTCTATCACATTTCTGATGGTGCAGCCTTGTTGCATGCACACTGACTGCCTGTATTGCAGACTGCAGGATGGATTACATTTGAAGAGTTATTCATTGGCATTAAAGCACTTAGGATATAGGGTCACAGAGCCATACAGCATGGACACAGGCCCTTTGGTCCAACCAATCCATGCTGAACATAATCCCAAACTAAACTAGCCCCATCTGCCTGGTCCTGGACCAGATCCCTTTTCCCATTTATGTACCTAACCAGATATCTTTTAAACGCTGTAGTAGTACCTACATCCACCACTTTCTCAGGAAGTTCATTCCATTCGCGAGCCAACCTTTGTGTAAAAAATTGCCTCTCATGTCTTTTTAAAACCTCTCTCCTCTCACCTTAAAAATGTGCCCCACAATCCTGAAATCCCCAATCCTAGGGAAAAGGCTCTATCAATAGCTCTCATTATTTTATAAAATTTTATCAGGCCACCTCTCAATCTCTTACGTTCCAGTGAAAACAGTCCAAGACTATCCAGCCTCACTTTATGACTCAAACCTTCCCTATCTGGCAACATCTTGGCAAATCACTTTTGAACTCTCTCCAGTTTAACAATATCCTTCCAATGACTGGGCAACCAGATATGTAATACAAAATAAAAGCAGCTTCAGTGTTAGAGATAATGGGAACTGCAGATGCTGGAGAATCCAAGATAACAAAGTGTGGAGCTGGATGAACACAGCAGGCCAAGCAGCATCTTAGGAGCACAAAAGTTGACGTTTTGGGCCTAGACCCTTCTTTATAATAGGGTTGTGAATCAGACCGAATTCACTTCCAGCATGGATAAAGGAGAAGTCACAGCAACATTCAAGTTTACACTACATTATGATCCCAGCTAATGTTAATTGTGGACAAGACAGATTCCAGAGTGAAAGCTGGCTTGATAAATACTGCAGTTGAGGCCACATACTGAACATGTGCAGAAGAGTCTGCCAGTGTACTTTTCACATAAAATTAAACGTTTATTAAAGAAGAAAAACATGAACTGTAGTACACAAGACAAAAAGATTGGCAAGATTTCAATACTGATACTAGGTATACATTCACATTCATGCAATTACGTTATTCTAACAATAACCTAATATACACCAAACCCCATACCTAGTTTCCTTCTGGTACATAAATAAAAACCGAAAGAACTGCGGATGCTGTAAATCAGGAACAAACACAAAGTTGCTGGAAAATCTCAGCAGGTCTGGCAGCATCCGTGAAGAAAAAAGCTAAGAGTTAATGTTTCAGGTCCGGTGACCCATTCTAAAGAAGGGTCACCAGACACGGAACGTTAACTCTGTTTTTTTTTTCACAGATGCTGACAGAATGGCTAACCTTTTTCAGCAACTTTGTGTTCATTCCTTCTGCCACATATCTGCAGATCCACTGAATGCCTTTTCCTTCGTTGGTGTTTGTCCAAACAAGTTGCAAACAAAATTCATTATTACTTTAACTCCTGTGAGAAAACATGAGTTCCTTAAACTCCAGAAATCTTGCAGGATTTTTTTTGATGCAGCTTAGCATTAGACACACACAAACACACACACACACACACACACACACACACACACACACACACACACACACACACACACACACACACACACACACACACACACACACCCCAAATATTTTTTGTGCTTTCTTGAACTGCTGTGATTCATTTGCTGTCGGTACACCTGCATGTCATCAAGTGGGAAATTCCAGGATTTTGACCCAGGGGCGACAGGAGAAACTGTGATATATTTTGAAGTCAGGATGGTGAGTAGTTTGGGGGAGATCTTGCAGGGGATTGTGTTCCCATGTATCTGCTGCCCTTGTCCTTCTAGATGTTTGATCTATAGAGCTGCCTGTGGAGCCTTGATAATGTTCGCAGAGCATCTTGTAGATAGCGCAGTCTGCTGCTCCTGAGCATAGATGATGGCTGGCGTGAATGTTTTTGGATGTGATCCTGTCAAATGGGCTGCTTTGTCTTGGATGGTGTCAAGGTTCTTGCACCCATAGGCAAATGGGCAGTACTCCATCCGACTCCTGACATGTGCCTTGTAGATGGTGGAAAGGTTTTGGGGAGTCAACCGGTGAATTACTTGTCACTGCATCCCCAGTCTCTGACCCCCTCTAGCTGCTACAGTCAAAATAATGGCTAGTTTGGTTCAGTCTTATGTCAATGCTAATGACCCAGGAAGTAGCTCGTGAGAGATTTAGGAACGGTAAGTTCATTAAATGTCAATGGGAGATAATTCAATTCTGTCTTGCTGGAGATTGTCATCGCTATTTACCACTTATCTGCTGCATCCTGAGTGATGTTCAGATCTGCTACATTTGGCCAGGGGCTGCTTCTGTATCTCAGGGAACCCTGAATCGTGCTAAACATCATTCAATCATCAGTGAACATCCCCATTTCTGACCTTCAGATGGAGAGAAGTCCTGTAATTAGAAGTGCTGTGCTCTTTTGCCTTCATTCCACTGCACCAGAATAATATCTGTACCATTTTAAACATGACAGCAATATGGCTACACCAAATACTGTACCTAGACCACTTGCAAGTGATCCACTCATAGCCAAAGCACATAACTTGTGATCTTAGTCTGCCTCCCGCATATTGATTTTTAGACCACATATGTCCCCATTTTCTCAGCTAACTCTCAATTTTAGCACCAAGTCAGTGTGCTTCCACTTTGATTACATTGACCAAATTCATGCCCCTCTCCAATCACCACACCTTTCCCTCCACACCCCCTCCCTAGCCTATCTGCTATTGAAACTCTTGTCCATGCCATTGTTATGAGACTTGAGTATTCCAACATTCTCCTGGATGACTGCCCACTTTCTATCCCTGCAAACCTATCAAATGCACATCTAGGTCCACTCACCCTTATCCCTATGCTACACAGCCTTCCTGCTCCTCAAGTTAAATTCTGCTCTCCATTATCAAGCCATTTCTGCTATTATCCATGCAATCTCTAAAATCTCCTCCTACCCCACAACCTTTGTATATATCTGTGCTCCACCAATTCTGACCTATGAACACGCCGAATTTAAATACTCCACTACTGTTGGCTGGGCCTTCATTTCCCTGGATCCTAAGCTCTAAAGTTTCTTCCCTAAGTCTCTCCATCTCTCTCTAAACCTCTTGCCTTCTTTAGCACACTCTTTAAAACTGATCTCTTTGATCAAGCCTTTGGCCACCTGTCCTAGTTTATGATGTAGCTGAGAGTCCAATTTTACCTTCCCAATGCACCTGTGAGGTGGTTTGGGACGCTTTACTCTGTTAAAAGGTGCTGCATACATACAAGATAACAAGGTGTAGAGCTGGATGAACACAGCAAACCAAGCAGCATCAGAGGTGCAGGAAAGCTGACATTTCGGGTCTGGACCCTTCTTCAGAAAATACAAGCTTTGTTTTTATTATACCTATTCCATAGGGTCCTCATAATTCCATCCAGATCATTCTCCATGGCAATTTAAGAGGGAAAGCCAATCCCTGATGGAATGAGCAGCTGTTGAGACAGTGTAACAGCTTCCTTTGGACAGGCTTCCAATGCCCAGTCTGATGACTCATCCAGGACTATACAACACAGACTGTGTGCATGCTCCGGGCTCACTTCCATTTGAATAAAACTGATTTAACTTCAAAAAATGAAATTTGTTTTGCTACCTGTAGGTAAAAACAAACTGAGGTAAGATAAAACATTGCATGCCATTCACAAACTCACATTCCTGCGAGCGAGTAATTTCTCATTATGCCCAGACTCTGCATCATACAATTATTATTGTTATACATTGTACAATTCTCACTCTCCCTATCAACATGGCTACTCAACAAACTATAGTGGCCTGAGTCTCAAAATAATATTTTAACTTTGTGAAAATAGAATTCTCTTAATTACATGGATGATTTTCAGTGAAGTGTCCAGGCTCGAAACATCAACTGTTGTGCTCCTAAGATGCTGCTTGGCCTGCCATGTTCATCCAGCTCCACACCTTGTTATCCCTCACACTGGCCTGATTTAGATGAAGGTGCATTGATGACTTGGTTGTCCTTTGATTCCAATATTAATTGATCTGTTTGTTGGGTTAAGCAACTTGATGCCAGAACATAAACCATCAATCAAATCAGGAAACTGTAGCATTTGACAATGAATTCTGCCTACATACATGTTTCCCACATTGCGACAGTGGGTATCCTTCAGAAATGGGGCATAAAACATTTTAGGATGTCCTGAGTAGGTGAAAGGCCTTATTTCCTTTTTGTTATCTTCCTACAGTACGGATGAATCTCTGAGATGAGAGTAGGCTGGCTTTTCATTTCTATATCTTGGATTCAAATCCAGGTTGATCTGATGGAACACAGGTGTCTATCAGCTGTCAAAGAAGTGACTTTATGCAGTTTCTTAAGCACTCTGGGCCAACTGCGCAAAAATAAAGTTGAAAGTGACAACCTAGTCAGAATGGCCAGTTTGGGAAATGGGAATGTTCTTGCAAGAATGTGATAGAGAGCAGTCATTTGATGATGCTTTCAACGTGCACTAACAGGAAAAAAGATGCAGGAGTTTTTGAGTTGCATCCCAGCTAATATAAGATATAAGATACTCAAAAGGAGAAATCCTTGCATTTCTCAATTATTATAAACATTTTGCAGGATGTAGGCATCACTAGCAAGGCCAGCATTTGCTGGCCACCTTTGCTTGCCTTTGAACAAAGTGACTTACAACGCCATTAGATGGTGAGGGCCATTTGAATCTGAGCAGTTTCCAAACAACAGTCCACAATTGGCAGGGCAATGGCAGATCAGTGGAGGACACAATAGAATTCTTCTACATATAAACGATACATTGTAAATGAAGATGAGGTGGTGCCAAAGGTCTATTGCATTGGTGTGGGTCTGAATGTAGGTCAGATCACATGGAGACCATAGAGTTCCATTCCTAAGGGACATCAGTGAACCAACTGGTTTTTACACTCTACAATAGTTACCAGAATCACCACTCCTGAGATTAACTTTCATTCCAGATATTTTTAATTACATTCAAATTTCACCAGACTATTTGCTTGGTTCAACTAGACTACTAATCTAGTAACATTACTATTATGCCACCATCTCACCATGAACAGCTAACAAATCTGATCTTGAGGACATAAAGCATTTTCGACTTTTCAAAAAAAATGGCATACACCTCCTCCCTCACCCCCATCCCAGGCCCCAAGATGACTTTTCATATCAAGCAGATGTTCACCTGCACATCTGCCAATGTGGTATACTATATACATTGTACCTGGTGTGGCTTCCTCTACATTGGGGAAACCAAGCAGAGGCTTGGGGGCCGCTTTGCAGAACACCTATGCTCGGTTTGCAACAAAACAACTGCACCTCCCAGTCGCGAACCATTTTAACTCCCCCTCCCATTCCTCAGATGACATGTCCATTATGGGCCTCCTGCAGTGCCACAATGATGCCACCCGAAGGTTGCAGGAACAGCAACTTATATTCCGCTTGGGAACCCTGCAGCCAATGGTATCAATGTGGACTTCACCAGCTTCAAAATCTCCCCTTCCCCCACTGCATCCCAAAACCAGCCCAGTTCGTCCCCTCCCCCCACTGCATCCCAAAACCAGCTCAGCCTGTCTCCGCTTCCCTAACCTGTTCTTCCTCTTACCCATTCCTTCCTCCCACCTCAAGCCGCATTTCCTTCCTACTAACCTCATCCCGCCTCCTTGACCTGTCCGTCTTCCCTGGACTGACCTATCCCCTCCCTACCTCCCCACCTATACTCTCCTCTCCACCTATCTTCTCCTCTATCCATCTTCAGTCCGCCTCCCCCTCTCTCCCTATTTATTCTACAACCCTCACCCCATCCCCCTCTCTGATGAAGGGTCTAGGCCCGAAACGTCAGCTTTTGTGCTCCTGAGATGCTGCTTGGCCTGCTGTGTTCATCCAGCTTCACACTTTGTTATCCTGGATTCTCCAGCATCTTCAGTTCCCATTATCACAAATAAATTAATCGGCAGCTTTACTGTGGCAGATACCAAGCTGCTAGGTTTGTGTATGCGCTGTTTATCAAGGTAGACTGGACAACACAGGTTGGCAATCCAGCACTAATGCCACAAGCTGTGACTTTTTCACTCGTAGCGTCTAGCACAATCTCTGTAAAGAACCATGGAAATCAAACAAAATTCCAGAAAACAGATAGTCTGAGAAATATTGATCATTCCTTTAATATTAGAAATACCTCCACAACAATAACGATACACTACACTTTCCTGAAAAGATTCAAGTCAACAAGAGAGTTAATACCACCCACAGTGGGTGAGTAGAGTCAATGTGGCTATATCAGGCTTTCCTTGAGCCTGTGTGAATAGTCAATTGATGGAGCTATCATGGCAAGTGCTAACAATATTGCTGAAGCTATCAGTTCCATTCTTGTGGGAAAGCCACAGGATATAATCTCCAGCTCCTGTTCTCTCCCACTATCCCTGCTCTTTGATTGAAAGGGTGCCTGATAGCAATTCCACAGACATTGACAACCACTTGTTACATCTGCTACATCTCCATGTGTAAATATGGACAGTGAGCATTGTCAACCTATTCTACTATGGAAGTCATCACACGTCCTTTAAACCTTGATCCTAATGGGTGTGATTTTACATCCCTCCACCTGGTGGACAAAGTTAGGAGGGTGAAGTTAAAATGAAGGAAATGACATTTTTTTACATATTAATGGGATGTGGGCATTACTGAGAAGGTAAGCCGATTATTCATTGGTCCAGATCTCGGCCTAGTAACATGACCATGATGCTCCCTGGTTGCTATTGCACTGTGACTCTGATACCATCCCATCTTTATCCTGATCCCAGGCTTTTCCTCAACCTGCCAACCAGGATGCCTGATCCAAACTGACCAAGTCTTGTTTAAATAGTATCGGGATATGACCTGCTGTTTCAAAGCTTGGAATGAGAGAAGGGTAATGAAATCTTTCTGTGGCCAAATTTGCTGACAGGTGCATTCCTGAGCCAGAAGAGGCCCAGGGAGGTGAGTTTTTATTTTGTATTTTTAATTTTTTTCATTTACCCAGGAATTAGTTTCACTTTTAAGGTCATTTTGCCTCTGGAATGATCTTTTGAAAATCTGCTACCAGGAGATGAATGGTTAAATTCATTGATGATGTGCTGAAATAGATTTGGCATAAATCACGTAGTTTCATGTGACCCATACAAAGCTAATTGAAAACAAGGATTAAATTTGAAAATTGGCAAAACCTCTTCTGATATGTATTTATTGCCATACTTTCTAAGACAGCCAAAATAGGATTATGGTACTGCATAATAGGGCATGGAGAGGGAATCAGGATATAGCCATGTGAAATCTGTTAAAATTGATGATTATGAAGTTTCCATACAGCCTCAGACTATGAACGTTCGAGCCTAGGCTGAACTGTGCCCGAGACTGCTATAATACAGGGGATTACTGTCAGTTTGTATCATTGAATTGGATGGACACATTGGCGCATGGGCAGGATTGTTCCCTAAGTGGATTTGGGACCTTTGACACCACCTCATCTTCATTTACAATGTAGCGTTTGTATGTCGAAGAATTCTATTGTGTCCTCCACTGATCAGCCATTGTCCTCCCAGTTGTGGACTGTTGTTTGGAAACTGCTCAGATTCAAATGGCCCTCACCATCTGAGAATTTGCCCCAATTGTAGAATTATAATGTATGGAAGAAGACCTTCAGCTCACCGAGTCTGTACTGACAAAGGCTGCTGTACATCTACACTCATTCCAGTTTCCAACAGTCCATCCTTGAATGTATGACATTTCAAGAGATCACTGCATACTTTTTTAAAGTTTCCTGCCTCAACCACTCTCCCAGGCAGTGCATTCAACACACCCACCATCCCCGGATGTAAAGGAATCCTCAAATCCCCTCTAAACGTCCTGCCTTTGACCTTAAAATTATTCCCCCAGTTATTTACCCCTCAACTAAGGGATACAGCTGCTTCCTATCCATCCTGTCCATGCTCCTCAATATTATATACCTCAGGACCCCTCTCAGCCTTCTCTACCGTTAAAAAAAATGTATGCTTATCCAGCCTCTCTTCATAGCTAAACTGTTCCAAACCAGGCAACATCCTAGTGTATCTCCAGAGGAATCATATCCTTCCTACTGTGTGGTGACCGGAACTGCATGCAGTATTCTAGCTGTGGCCTAATCAAAGCTCCTTACAGATCCAACAGAACATCCCTGCTTCTAATAAAGGCAAGAGTCTATGTACCTTCTCAACTACCCTTTAATCTGTCCTGCCACTTTCAGGCATCTGTGGACAAGCTCCCCAAGATTCTTCCGATCTTCCTAGTGCCTGACCATTCAGTGAGTACTGTCTTGTCTCATTACTTGCCCTTCTTCTTCTTCTATATCATCTATCACAAGCAATAAGGGAACCAGCACTGAACTTTTGGTACACCACTAGCCATCCATCTCCAGTCACACAAACAGCTTTCTGCCACCACTGTCTGTTTTCTACCTGTGACAAAATGTGCCTTTGAGAGGCATTTGTTCTGATCTGTTTCTCTCTTGAAGAAGTTATAAATCTGGTGCCAAGGCATCTGCTCCATTGAAAGCAGAGTAAATAGCTCTAGCTTTTTCTTAAACTAAACAAAAGAAGCATGAGTGAATGGAGTCAGGCTCACACAGACTCTGGATTTTTAGTGTTTGCTTTCAGTTGTTGAAGTTGGAGCTTTGGAATTGAAGCCACTAGATACAGCTCTCTCTCTCTGCTGCTGCAGAGAATTCTCTTTCTCTGCTGCTGGATTCCTTCTGTCAGCATTCTTTCTCCTGGACTGAAGAAGATATCAGGTGAGGGAAATCCATTTTGCCACATATGTCTCTGCCAAAGGTGTGTTTATGGGATGCTACTATATTGGAACAATTGGTGAGTGGCCGTGAAATAATATATTGCTTTGTTAAGTATTTCAATAAAGGTAAAGTTATGCCAATTCTTCTTTTTCATTTGTATTTTAACTGTGGTGTAAGAATAAAGTGTGTTTCACTTAAAGCGTAATAGTTTAATCAATCAAATCACATCTGAAACACAGCGACTTACATTTGCCTTTAGATAAAATAAAAGTTAGGTTCTAGGCTATCTCCTTGGTATATCTGAAGGGGGTTGGTCAGGTCCATAACATATCACTAAGCCCATTTTGGATCCAGCTTGTCAAGTTAACCTGGATCCCACAAACTTTTACTTTCTTTATTAGTTTCCCAAGTGGGACCTTGTCAAAGGCTGAAATCTGCATAAACTACACCAACTCAACTGCAGTAGCCTCATCCACACACGTGATCACCTCCTCAAAAATATCACTCCATCTCGTTAGGTATGATCTCCCTCTGACAAAGTCATGCTGATTCTTCCTGACTAAACCTTGCCTCTTCAATTAGGGATTATTTCTCTCCTTCAGAATTTTCTCCATAGGTTTCCCTACTGCTGATGTACCACTGATTTATTGACCTTCTGAATCCAAGTAGCTGATATAAATGCCATAGTTTTCCACTGTTTTAAGAATAGATGGTGATGTGTTGACAAGGATCCATATCTTTCTACATAGGTTCTCACAATTTCACCTCCAAGAGAAAGTCTACGGTCTATTATTAAAAATGATTTTATTTGGATTTTTATGTTTTGCAAAAATGTACTGTATTCATAAATTATCTAAAAATACATTACAAAACATTTTGAATCAGATAGTATAGAAAATGTGATCACCACAACTTATCTGCGTTGACCACATTGCACTCCTGGGAGCCTCAATCCAATTGCAATATTGTGGCATTTCCTTTTGCATTCAGTGATAACTAAAGGAGTTTCATACGTCACCAGCCTCTCAGCACGTTGGGATTGAAAGAGTTTGCTACTCTCTCTGCCAAACAGATGCAACCATGCTTTCAACTTCAGTTGGGAAAGGATGGTTGTTTTTGGGTCCTTCAAGCCATCTCAAACTCTCCCAGCCACCATAGACCAATTTTGCGAAGAGAAATAAACATCCCTGCCTCATTCATGTCAACACAAATGAAGCTCTATGCGTCCATGAACTGCCTGGATAACTCAATTCTTACTTGACGATGGAACAACCCATTTATCATCTGCCATCCAGTCCATAGTGAGGAATCCCTTGGACAGGCTTGGTTTCAGAAACTCCAAGTATTTTCAGGAAAGCATCTGGAGATGTTCTTCATGTATTTGTATTGATGTACTTGTAGCATGCTTCCCTCAGCATGTCATGTTGCAAAAAGACAGAGCTCAATAAGATGGAGATCGAGAGCTTCATATCATTAAACTACATGCCATCATAAGGTAACAACATCTTGATGCTTTCCTGAAAATGCTTGGACTCTCTGAAACCAAACTAAGCTGATTGATTGCCCAGAATGGACCGGCTGGGAGAAGATGGTTAGGCTGCAATGAAAGCTCAATGAAAGCTGAAGCCAGAAGTTATAAATATATAATTCAAGTGAACCCAGATAAATTGTGCATTGATACTTCTCAATGATTGTCCTGACTTACACAGGCATGCCTCACATTGGGAGCCATCAAGCAAGAAAGACTGCTCTTGATATGAGCTGGCTAAATATACTGATAATCTGCAGCTATCACACTGTGGTACTCCTATTCACTCCAGTAACATAAATATGAGACACGGGACGGGCCAGGTTGGGTTGGGGGTGGGGGGGGGGAAGCATGTAGAACTGAAGGATTCAAGGAAATTTTATTTCAGCTCCTATATGAGCACAAAAATCAGAGGCACTGGTGTGTTTGGGCTCCAACTAAGCCAACTCTGATGTACTTTTAGCAAGCTTCCTTTAGCATGTCTTGCTGAAAGAGGACAGAGCTCAGTAAGGAGACGAAGAGCTTCATACCATTTGATCACATGTCATGATAAGATTATGACATCTTGAATATGTCCCTTAAAGGTACACCACATATCTGCTGCAAGGCATAACACAACAGTTATAATGTGGTAGAGATAAAACAATGTGGAGTTGCTGCTCCACACTCTATTATCTCTGATTCCAGCATCAGTAGTTCTCACTATATCTGAAAGAGTTATAATGGGTGATTAAATTTGCTACATAAATTGAATGAGTATTTACAGGTACCTGTATTTTAAAAAGGTAATTACAAACTTTACCTTGGTAAATCGCAAAAAGAATGGGATTGGGAATGTGTATTCTGAAGTGCTTAATCTGGGATTCACTGGTATGATCTAGCATTCTGTATAATCCACACAGCACATTCTGATGCCAATATGTTATACCTACATATTACATATTACATGAATACAGTAGCCACTTTTTTCTATCATTTGATGCACTTTTGTAAAGAAATAAATACTATCCTGATAACTTAGTCGGTAAAAGTATTACATAGTCTGGTATTTATATGTATAGATATTAGTTTAGATTTGCAGTTTGAGTTGAGTAGGTATTGACTAGAGGTATTGACTAGGCACTACAGTGGCATTGGTGTCTAGACAATGGAGAAGGTAAAAGTGTGGATAATTACTGCTTCTAATTTTTATACAATGACCGAGCTATAAGTATACATGTGGCATCGCTGTTTGGTCATGTCAGCTCACTACACTACATGAACTACGGTGTTTGTTTTATTCACTCACAGGACTTACATGTCACTGGGTAGACCAACATTTGTGCCTATCACTAATATTAGTGACCTGCTTTCTTGAACCACTGCAGTTCACACAGTGTGTGCACACCATCAGATGTTGGACTATTGAGTGGCTTGCTGGGTCATTCAGAATCAGCCACATTGCTGTGAGTCTGGAGTCACATGTAGGCTAGACCAGAGAAAGATGGCAGATTTTATTCCTTAAAGGGCATTAGACAACCCAATGGGGTTTTATGAAAATTGATGAACTTTCACAGCTACTGGCAGGCTTGTAATTCCAGATTTATGAAACAAATTTAAATTTTTCATAAAGGGAAACTCAATGGATCCATCAGATACCTGAATAGCTCCATTGTTACTTAGCAATGGGACAACCAACAGATTCTGACTGACCCCAGATGCTTTTCTGAAAGTATTTGGAGTCTCTCAAACTTGGAGTTTCTCTCATGAAAGGTGATTTATATCAAACCTATTTCACCACTCTATTAATGAATTTAACTACTCACTGAATCCCCCACTATCAACGTTCACAAGCATCCACTCTCTCTACTACTGGCACTCAGTATCAGCAGTGTGTACTGCCTACAGGATGCACTGCAGAAATTCATCAAAACACATCCCACACCCACTTCCATCTGGACCACTATCATCCGCAAGTTCCCCCTCCAAGCCACTCATCATCCCAATTTGGAAATATATCACTGTTCCTTCACTGTCACTGGGTCAAAATCCCGGAATTTCCCTCCCTAAGGGCATCGTGGGTCAAACCACAGCACAAGGCCTGCAGTGGTTCAAGAAGGCAGCTCACCACCACCTTCTCAAGGGCAACTAGGGATGGGCAATAAATGCTGGCCCAGACAGCAACATCTGCAGCCCACAAATGAATAAAAAAAATCTTGAAGACAGAGTTTCTAAAGGTCACAGCAAAGGCAAAAATGCGCCTTTAAATGACATGGTGAAGATGTTCTATTGTGTTGGAATTCAAACTCACGCCCAAAGAGCATTTGCTTAGATTTTTGAATGCTGAGGTCAGTGACAATACCATGACACCACTGCCTGCTCCTATGACAAATGTTGCTGCAACCATTTGCTGTGAATGGAGGACACTACAGATCCTGCTTGGTCGAACATGACAGAGAGAAACCAGCTCTTGCTCAAAGAGTCTTTCATTTTTGCAAGAGTTTTTAAATTCAATTTTTATTCATTTCCTTTTCATAGAATCCTTACTGTGTGGAAGCAGATCATTCGGCCTATCAAGTCAACACAGACCCTCCAAACAGCATCCCACGCAGATCTACACCCTATCCTTGTAACCATACATTTCCCATGGCTAACCCACTTATCTTACACATCCCTGGATACTATGGACAATTTAGCATGGCCAATCCACCGAACCTGCACATCTGTGGACTGTGGGAAGAAACTGTCGCACATGGAGGAAACCCATGCAGACACGGGGAGAATGTGCAAACTCCACAAAGACAGTCACCTGAGGGTTGAATCAAAGCCTGGTGCTGTGAGGCAGCAGTGCTAACCACTGAGTGACTGGCATGGCACACACATGGCACACACATGGCACACACATGGCACACACCAATACATGGCAGCATTAATCAGTGCATAAAGGCTGGAAAAAGGGAAGACATTTCCAGAAGACATCATAAGGCCCAATTTGAATGTCTTTCTTCGAGAATTTGCTCACCCTTCCTTGTTAGCAACCAGTGACTGTTCATATCGATAGGACAGTTTTCTTCGCAAAGTGCAAGTTTTGTCGAGATTTTTTGGAGGGATTCTCAGAGTGAGGCATAATGAGATTTCACACCATATCTTGCCAAATGGTGCCTTATTAACTTTCTATCCTGACCAATGATATAGCCATGCCAAATTCTAACCCCATCTTACCATATTCCGTTCCTGGGACAAGTCACCACGCAGCAGATATCTGCCTTAAGACCAGCATCCCTTGCACCCCGGCTACATTAAAAAGACTGTTGTGCAACTGGACAGGCACTGTCCACCTGAAGCTGCTCTGCACAGTTCCTGACACTTATCCCAGACAAGACAGACAGGGATAAATTGTCACCTCGCTTTGCTGACAGAGGACAGGATGTCCTGCTGGACTGGGTAGGCCATATGCATGATGTCCTCTTCCCCTTATTGAATGGTGGAGCAGACTACAAGGACTAAGCAGCCTACTCCTGCGTATAGTTCCTGTGTGTGTGTGTGTGTGTGTGTGTGTGTGTGTGTGTGTGTGTGTGTGTGTGTGTGTGTGTGTGTGTGTGTGTGTGTGTGTGTGGTTGTGTGTGTGTGTGTGTGTGTGTGTGTGTGTGTGTGTGTGTGTGTGTTTCTGTCTGTCTGTGTATTTAGGCCATTGGAAACTGACTCCCATTCCCTGAGAGTGAATGTCTCCCTGGAGCACAGAATTACCTCAATGGCAGCCCATTTAACCCCTGTTAAATGACTGCCATTACTTAGAAACAGTTAACAATAGTGCCTCACTGCCGGCAGCACACTCCCTGTCTCCTGTTCAGTTCCAGAAGGTGCCCTGCTAAGCAGTTCTGTCAAGAACACATAGCTCGTTGTACAAAGACTCAAGAGAGACTTTGCTGCTTTAGGAAAAATGAAACACTGAGAATTATCAAGCAACCGCGACAAATGGGACACCGCTGTGAGTGAGGCACAGTGTGATTGAATTAATTCTTTATTAACAAGAGCAGATCCCCCCATTTTCTTTGGTTAGTTTGGGAGGTGGATGGTTGAGTAACAGTGCTCCTCGTTGAGGTCACACCCAGTGATGTCTCTCCACTGCATACGGTCGAGGAGGAGAAGGGATTCAAGGAAAGGTGTAACTCTCCTTTTCTCATACTCTTCATCAGCTGAGCCTGCAGTGTCCATTGTTCGCAATGTGAGGGGTTTTCATGTTTGCTCAATGTCAGGTAATACAGACTAATGACACTTTCATTATCTCTGTTTAAAGGGAATGACCTTCTTCCCAAACTACACTTTTTTGTTGGTCTCTAATACAGAAACCTGATTACTTGGTTGAACTGAAATTTCTGTCTCAAGCTTCCTAAACTTACTCCAGAGTCAGATATTTGTCAAATGTTCAATGTTGACACTGACAAACACAAGAAAAAACACTCCCAGCACAAATCAATGTTTTTAATTTCTTCATCTAGTCATTTCCTTTCTGTCTCACCCAAGAGCGTGTCCTCCTTTGCTGAGTTTGGCAGCACGGTGGCTCATTGGCTAGCATTGCTGCCTCATAGTTTCAGGGACCTGGGTTCAATTCCACCTCGGTGACTGTCTGTGTGGAGTTTGCATACTCTGCCTGTGTTAGTTCCCTCCCACAGTCCAAAGATAAAATGCCGACTCTGTTTCTCTCTTCCAGACCTACTGAGATTTTTCAGCATTTTCGATTTTTATGTCCGATTTCCAGCATCTGAGGTATTTTAATTTTTGCAATCGATGGAATCATCATTTGTTTCACACAGAGAAAGTAATTTAAAATGTGGGGTTTGTTAACAAAGCAGTAAATGTAAGGATTTGAATCATCATACATAGCTCCGTATAACATTTGGCACTACTGCTCTTGGTAGAGAATCATAAAATCCCTTTAATGTGGGAGCAGGACATTTGGTTATCATGTCCACAACAGCCCTTCAAAGAGCATCTCTCCCTGATCCACTCTTCTACCCTATCACTGTAACCCTGCTAATCCACCTAACTAGCACATCCATGGACACAATGGGGAATTTAGCAAAAATAATGGAAATAAACTGCACATTTTTGCACTGTGGGAGGAAACCCACCCAGACGCAGGGAGGATAAACAAACTCCACACAGACAGCTGCCGAAAGGTGGATTCGAACCCAGGACCATGGTGCTGTGAGGCAGCAGTGGTAACCATAGTGCTGACCACTCTTGCTTGGCAATCTGATTATGAGACATTGAATTTATTCCTTAGGAAACGTGAACACTGAGATTGGGATACTCCAGGCAGACCTCTACTTCCTATTTATCCTTTTGGGTAGAGTGGTTGATATTATCCAACAAATAGAAAGATCTCTATTTCCTAATGATGTCCTTGTCCCTTCATAATTAAGGCTTTTAATTTGCCTTGAGTTTAAAAATTATAGCTATTTTATCACCCTTTTTTCATTTGATTAACAATCTTAGAAAATCTAAGAGCAGACATCGTGGTTTATGAAACTAAAAGGATAAGACACACAGTTGTGAATTGTAGACAATCATTCAAAAATGACCTGGACAAGATAATGTCTGTCAGGAGCAGGGACCATAAGGAGCTGTTTCTAAACTAATGGGGGCTAAATAGAGGAGGTGATGGCTTAGTGGTCTTATCACTGGACTGTTAATCCAGAGGCCCAGATATTGTCCTGGGGACCCAGGCTCAAATCTCACCAAGAATTTGAATTTAGTAAATATCTGGAATTAAGAGTCTAATGATGACCGTGAATCCATTGTCTACTGTTGGGGGGGAAACCCATCTGGTTCACTAATGTCCTTTAGGGAGGGAAACTGCCATCCTTACCTGGTTTGGCCTACATGTGATTCCAAACCCACAGCAACGTGGTTGACTCTTAACCACTCCTTTGGAAATTAGGGATAAGCAATAAATACTGCCTAGCCAGCAATATGCTCATCCCAATAAAGAAACATCATGTTAGTGACCTCAATTTCTACTATAGCTCTACTTACTCCCTTCTCCTATTCTTTTCTGCTAGCTCAGGCTAAGTTACCCAGCTGCCCACTACTGACCTGACTCTGGCATTGAACGCCTGCATATAATTGGGCACATTGAACACACTCACCCTTCCCAACCTCTGCGATTAAACTGTCTGCTCTAAACCAGCGCTGCTGGTGTTGCTCCGATACACTGACCTCCGATCTGTAGTGTGATGGCTCTCAATCACAACACATTAGCAGTCATTCTGAGTTTAGCTTCTAATATCAGGTGCCAATGAACCAGCCTTATCTTGTATTACTCTCAATTTTCACTTTAACTGACATCAGCAGAAATATAAACTGAGAGATGTTGTACACTGGACAGATGATACACCAGGGCTCAACATCAAAACTTTCCAACCCACAGCATTGCAACATCAACTGTAAATTAACAGAAACCGAGAAACAAACATAGAACATAGAACATAACAGCACAGTACAGGCCCTTTGGCCCTCGATGTTGTGCCGACCTGTCATACCGATCTCAAGCCCATCTAACCTACACTATTCCATGTACGTCCATATGCTTGTCCAATGCTGACTTAAATGTACTTAAAGTTGTACTCAAAGTGTCATATACTAAAATAGTACTGTTTTTAAGACATCTGATGGTAACATTTCACATTTTATCATCAATCCCCATCAGCATTAGCTTGCTTAATTTGTTATGTAATGTGTCAAAGGTCAAATGTAGCCTCTGGTGAACTTATGACTGTAGAATACGTCATTTGAGGTTTTTACACAATGACCCCTTAATGTGAAGTTCAGTCCTTTGGGACAGTGAGCGTGCAGGCTGTGTATACACCTCTCCAACTTGGAAAAACCCATGTCTCTCTCAAAGTTCTACAACCAACCTTGAGAACTGAAGGGGTGTAATAAGATTGGACAGTGAAAATACACATAGATGAATAGAGTAATGCAACATGAAAACAGGCCCTTCGGCCCAAATTGCTACTTGATGACCACGGTGACCATTCATCCAGTTCCAATTGCCCACATTTGGCCCATATCCCTCTAAACCCTTCCCATGCACAGATCTACCCAAATGTTTTTTAAAATGTTGCTATTGTACCTGCCTCAACCACTTTCTTTGGCAGCCCATTCCATGTATGCACTACTCTCTGTGTGAAGAAGTTGCCCCATTCTCGTCTTTTATATTCATCTTTTTCTCAGAAATTTGGCCAAGGAAAACACTCAAAGAGTGAGCTGTGGTACATCATATGCCAGTATCATATGTTTGAACAACTGCAGATCAGCAGGTCAGATGAAAAAATAACAACAGCAGGCGAGCTATCTGGCCAAATCAAGTCATGTGGATGAAGATCTGTCTGACAGGGTAGCTCAGTGCACTGTTTACAGAACTAAATACTCTCAGAAGTCAGTGCTATCTGGCATATTTGCCCCTCAGTTGTTTGCATTTGCTCAAAGTTAGCAAGTGAACGAAAAATTGAGTTTAGTTTCTTAATTGTGTTTGAAGAGGGAGATGTAATCAGAGAAAACAGACAGTGAGCAAAAGGATGAGATATTAGGTGGGAGTGAGCAAATGTTGGCTTTAGCAGAGGTGAAGGAAGAGGTGAGGCAGGGGCATTCAGACAGGGAATTTCAGAGCTCAGTGTTGGATGGGATGCTCTTTGGAGGGTTGGTACAGACATGATGGGTCAAATGGCTTTTATCTGTGCTGAACAGATTCTGTGATTCTATGAAACACACCACAAAGATTTCTAGTTTTTCTTTTTGCCAAAGTACTGAGGAATCAGATAAAAACTGAAAGAACTGTGGATGCTCTAAATCAAAAACAGAAATTGCTGGAAAAGCTCAGTTGGTTTGGCAGCGTCCTCAGCACTGAGGAAGGGTCACTCGAACCAAAATATTAAGTCTGATTTCTCTCCATGGACACTGCCAGACCTTTCCAGCAATTTTTTGCTTTTGTTCCTGTGTTATCAGTTTGAGTATAAGCATCTGGGGAAGCACCTTTAAAAAAAAAGCAGAAACTGTCACTTACCTAATGCCTCAGAATATCCCATTGACTTTTCCAAACAACGGAGCAGTTTGGAAGGGTTGTAGCATGGGAAATGTGGCAGTCAGATTACGCCTATCAAGATCCCATGACGGCAATTGGGCTGGTTAATATTTTTCTGGCATTCCTGAGGGATAAAACTTGGCCAGTGTGCCAGAGAGAGTTCACCCCCTCTACTCAGCATTGAACTGGTGCCTCAGGATATTTTACCTCCACCTGAGAATGTAACAATTAGACCCCTGGTTAGATTGAGACGTGACAAGTCAGTCTGCAAGATAGCAATTGGAATAGTTACAATAATCTGTTAAATACAACTGCATGTGGAGGTCTCTCAAATGCTAATAAATATTTATTTTTTTGGCATTCAATGCTGGATGATTTTTCTTTCTCATATTAACTGTGGATGACGCCAATTCAGGGAATAATGTGGAAGAGTAGCACTGCCTTAACTTTCGCACTGTTATCTGCCAGGACACATCAACTCTGTGGAAGAAAAATACTAACCAATTGTACATGAGTCTCTTTAATGCCTGTCAATACTGCGTAACTTTGAAGCCTTATTTTATGCAAAGCTACAAAAGTTGCTATCAATAAATGCAATTAAAATATTCAGCCCTTATTTATTGCAATGTCTCTTTTGTGAGGTTTTGGTGCATGTAGTGCAAGAATATAAAGAGTTTTGAAAAAAAACACATTTATACAATACTAGAAGCAAATTTAACATACCTTAATAAAATTCCAGCATGATTAACAGTGGTGGCAAAATTTATTCAGTGTACGAGAAAATGATGCACAGTATGTGTCTTTCTGAGGTATGTAGTCAGAATTTTTTGGCATAAAGAGGTGGTATAACTGATCCAGTGTGTGTGGGTGATCTTTAGGTGGCCCATGCTTCTTGTTCAAATACTTTTCTAAGAAATTGTAGAAAAACAAGGCAGCACAGTGACTCAGCGGTTAGTACTGCTGCCTCACAGTGCCAGGGACCTGAGTACCTGAGTTCAATTCCAACCTTGGGAAAATGTCTGCGTGGAGTTTACACATTCCCCTTCTGTCTGCATGGGCTTCCTTTGGATGCTCTGGTTTCCTCCCACTGTCCAAAGATATGCAGGTTCGGTGGATTGGCCATGCTAGATTTCCCCATTGTGTCTGGAGGGTGTGCAGGCTAGGTGGGTTAGCCATGGGAAATGTGGTATTACGGGGATAGGGTATGGGATGAAACTGGATGTGATCCTCTTCTGAGGGTCAGTGTGGACTCAACGGACTGAATGACCTGCTTTCGCACTGTAGTGATTGTACAATTTCTAAAACATTTCTATTTGACCTTTCCTCAAAAGGTTGGCCTAGTGGGTTGATGTTGGATTCATTCCAGTTGGAACCCATCAGAAGCAAAGCTGAATCAGTGTTCAAATAGTCATCCACTGGCATGTCAATTACCAGTTTGAATCCTCAAGGACAAATTCAATAGCCCAATTAATAAAATTCCCTAGTAATCAGTGAGTAGAGGCACTTGGAACCTTGTGGTTGAAGAAGACACACTGTTTGAACTATTCTATTCTGTAACTCACCTCAGCAAGACAGAGTAATAATAATTAATAAAATTAATAAAATTAACTTTGTGGCTGGAGTAGGGGCCAGCCAGCTCACAAGGGGCCACTCAAATGTGGCACTTGAAAGCAAGGTCTTAACAAGTTTTGGCATCACAGTTGAACCCAAAAGCGCTGTTACTTAATGTCCACACACAATGTACTTTGTTCCATACGCCTCCTCTAAAGCTAATATATCAGCCCTGAGGCTCAGTGCCAACAACTGAATGCAATTACTTTAAGTGAGGTCGAGGCAGAGCTTTATGTGGCTTGGTGTTTTTGGCCTTCAAAGAAACATTAAAAGGTGAAAAATAAGATTCACCTGCCAACAAGTACAGGCTGTGGATTTTATGTTTCTGTACATTCATTCACTCCCCACAAAAATTTCAAGTCAGTACAACGGCTTGTTTCAAATAAGGGAACAGAAAACATGTTTTAAGCGTTGATTGAGAATTTAGAACGATTGACAAAACTGGGTCGGTCGTCCTCTGAGAAGAGACGGTTGAGTGGAGCGTTGAGAGGCGTTCAACATCATGAGGAGTGTGGATGGAGTGGATAGTGAAAAACTGTTGAGAACAAGAGGGCCCAGATTTATGGTGATTGGCAACAGAAGCAAAAGCGATGGGAAAGAAAGTTTTCCCTTGCAGCAAGTGGCTAGGATCTGGGATGCACTCCCAGAGAGTTGGTGGAAGTGGGTTCAAGCAAGGCAGTCAGCAAGGGATTAGATTATTAACTGAAAAGAAAACAAAAAGGTGTGCAGGGCTACAGGAAGAAAAAGGTGGGAGAATGGCACTAGGTGAAATATTCCTTCAGAAAGCTAACACAGAAATGAGAGCCTGAATGGCCTCCTTCTATGTTGTAACATTCTATGAATGTTGTCACCTATGGGCACAAATGAATGTAGTCACCTCTGGGTGGAAATGGGCATAAATTCACTTGTTAGTTACATAATTTTCTATTTTATTTTGTGTCTTTATTTTTCTAACAGCACTGACACCACCATTCTATGTGCATCAAGTTTTCAATTCATTGTTTCAGCATGGATAGCTGCCAAAGCCTCTCAAGAAGAATCACTCCTCAAGAGTCTGGCTGATTCTCAAGCAAGTGTCTCAATGGTGGTAATGGGTCAGTGTTGGCTGAAGCAAAAAAAATTTGCTTTATAGCAACAAAACTATTCATTCAATGCACCAAGGATTAAGATTACTTTTTGCTTTCCCATTGGAAAGCAAAATATGCAATCAGCATTGTTAAATATTCCCCTTTTGTTATGAAGAACAGAGTATCTACTTTTGTGAGTTAATTTCATAAGATTACAAAAATGTGCATTAATATTTCTTTACGGTGGGATCAGGCATTATATATTCATTGCATGAAAGATTGCTTGCTGAGATGGTCTTATCTCCAAGGTGCCACCATTTGCGTCACTCGCGCTGTATTAAATGCTGTCAGCAGCCTATGAATTATTCAAGTTAATCAAAGAGCTAACAAATATGATCCCTCACACAGATGGGCAGCAGCCTGCTCATATTGTTAGCTGCGGATGATCCTGATTGCAGTGTTGCTTTCTGCTGCTATTTGTATGGGTTTCCTTGGTGTTTCAGGAACGTCAGCAGATCCGCTGAAGCACAACTGTTTCAACAAGTGGTGGTGTAATCTAGTCATGCAGAAAGAGGCTGTTGGTGTTGGCTTTCTTTAAACTGTAACCAACAATAGCACCCAACAGTTCAGCTCTATCATGAGATAAAACACAACAAGGTCTTTAAAATTTGATATCCAAATGAGGTTCCTGAATCCCAAAGGAAAGAGAATTTAAACCTCTTTAAAGTACACATTGTATAGTGCGACCATAGAGACTTCCCTGTTTAGGAGAGGGAGGATAATGTTCTTAAGGGCCTTGTAATGAGGTTGTGGTGAATCTAAGCTCCAAATGCTGAAATTTGCTAATAATTCAGTATCAATTTCAACTGAACTGTTGGAACAGATAAGGAGGAACGTATCTGCACACATGACTTCAGCCTCATAGGCAGAATGGATCAGAGAGAAATTTATTACAGTAGAACAGGGAAATTCACATTTAACTTGATTTCAACCCAACTATCAAATTAAAATACAACTGTTGTAAAGTACAATAAAGGCTTTTCACTGAGCCTTGTAACCTGGGATTAGGCCAATCACAATTTTTATGGTCATCCAGCAGTTTCCAGAGAGTGGTGGGGTGGCGTGGGGGGTAGTTGCAGGATCATGCCTGTATCCTACCTCTGGCAGTTGTAAAGTCATAGAGATCAACAGCACAAATAAAGGTCCTTCAGCCCATTGTGTCTGCGCTGATCAAAAATAACAGCTAACAGTTCTGATCCTATTTTCCGGCACCTGGCCCATAGCTTCTTATGCTTTGGCATTGCATGTGCACGTTAAATATTTCTTAAATGTTATGAGAGTTTCTGCTGTACCGCCCTTATAGGCAACGGGTTCCAGATACTCACTATCCTCTGGATCTTTCTAAATGTCCTGCTCCTTGGGTCATTGATCTCTCCACTAAAGGGAAAAAGTGTCTTCCTCTTTACCTTATCTATGCCCCTTATAATTTTATACATCTCAATCATGAGCCCTCACAATCTCCCCTGCTGTAAGGAAGACACCCCCATACATAACTGAAACTGGTAAATCTCTGCACCCTCTCCGGTACTGGCACGTGTCCCTCAGAACTGGACACAAAGTGGGCCTAGGGATCCAACAATGCAACCAGGCTTAGTAGGCCCACTGTGCCTGACAATGTGGGAGCAGGGCCAACCATTCTCTGTCCTTAAGCAGGGCTCTGGCTGCTTCCTGAAATTTTTAATTACTGCTTTTAAAGATGAAGAGCACCTTCTTAAAGTGCTTTGTCAGTTGCTGACCTGACTTGTAATGCACCTTCCGCGCCTCTGAACTTGGAAGCCTTCTGATTGGTCCTTCAGCTCTGAGAGGCTGCACTCCTCACCCAGAGAGCAGCTCAATAAGGGCCCAGGGTATGCCATTTAGGACTGAGATGAGGAGAAGGTTCCTCACCCCATAAAGTGAGGAGCCTGTGGAAATCTCTGCCACTGAAAGCAGTTGAGCCCAAAACATTGAATGTTTTCAAGGACGAGTTAGACATAGTTCTTAGGGCTAGAGGGATCAAAGGACATGGGGACAAAGTGTGAACAAGGTGCTGAGTTGGATGATCAGCCTTGATCATGTTGAATAATGGAGCAGGCTTGAAGTGTCTAATGGCCTACTCCTGCGCCTATTTTCTATGTTTCTACACCACCCGAATTTGGGTAGGAATCTGGTCTCCATGCCAATTAAGAAAGTGCCCAATCCAAAATCCAACAAAGAGCTACTTTCCTCGGCAGGTGAGGGGTAGCTGCCAAGATTTGGACCCAAAAACAGTCCCAACATCTGTTTCTTTCAACAAAACAAAGAACTCAGCTCGTAGATCAGTTTGAGGTTTGAGACACAGCCTTCACCAAATACAACTGAAAACAGCTGGATGGCACAGTTATCCTTAGGGCTGCAGCCAGTTCATCCAAGTGCGAGTCTGAAAAACAAGGCTTTAACCACAGCTGGTATCACAGCAGAATGTGAAGCTGTGCAGGGAGACAGTTCCAACATTTTGACCCAGTGCCAAAGAAGGAGCAGCGAGACATTTCCAAATGACCTCAATATTCATGCACATGTACTTTAAGGTGTGGATCATTTGATAGAAATAGGGACAGGGGTAAGGAGTGACTTATTTCACAACCCTTGCCTGGGACCACACAACTTCACCTGAGCCATACTGAGACTTGTATTCCCTGGAGTATAGAAAACTCAGAATGATGAAATTGAGATGTTTAAGATGGTTGAAGGAGTTGACAGTCTCTTTTCTTTGGTGGAAGAGTCCAGAATACAGGTGTATAATATTACAATTATACAATAATTACATTAAATAGACTCTTCACGGATGACGTGAGGAACCACTCCTTCATACAAAAAACAGGGGACATCTGGAAATCTTTCCCTCAGAAAATCAAGCCCCACTCAGCACAGCGTCATTACCTGATCAGTACAGTGCTCACCAAGTTAGAAAGGAGTTAAACCAAACAACAACCAGACGCTGCATGTTTTAAAGTTGGATTCAATCAGCTGCTGTAGGCTCTGCATGGGGTATAATAAATCTTCTAAATTTATCATATACCATGTGGTGTAAGGCAAATGATTAACCAAATAACACTTTGCATTAAAAAATCAATCAAAAAACATTTGGACACAATTGCTGGGAAGTGAAAGCAAATTGAGAATAGAATGTCAGACAGAGAACCATATCATTAAAGATAGAAGAAATGTCATCGCATCACAATACCGACCTGCTATAATTGACAAAATGTCTAATTTGAACATTCCTCAACTAATATCTGGTGTCTGATTTTTCTCTTATTATTCACTCATGGGATGTGAGCATCGCTGGTTCAGCAGCATTTATTGTCCGACCCTATTTGCCCTTGAGCAGGTGGTAGTGAGATTCCTTCTTAAACTGCTGCAGCCCATTTGGTTTATGGGCACCCAGATGGTGTTTGGGAGGGAGTTCCAAGATTTTGACACAGTGCCACTGAAGGAGCAGTAATATATTTCCAAATGGCTGCTGTGCTTATTTTAACTTTATTCTCCTGCCTATCTCTTCATTATCCTTATCTGGCTACAGACATTTTTCTTTTTTATTTTCTCTCATTTTCCTTCAACCGCTTCTCAACATCAGACCAGGAGGAGGCCATTCTATCCATCACCTTTCATCCATTCAGTTAGATCATAGCTGATCTGTACTTTACTTCATTTCACAATACCCCATAGTCCTTAACATTTGACTTCACAGAAGCAAATTTGTTGAAATTTTCAATTCACCCAGTTTCAAAAGATATTTTGCGGAAGGTGTTTCAGATTTTCATGCTCCTTTGTGTGATGAGATACTCCTGACATTATTGCTGGTATTATCTAAGTCTGATCTGAAGGTCATCCCTCCCCAACCATGCCAATGCCTATCTCACCACTTACTCCACCTCCTCTGGACTCTTTCAACAAAGGAAATAATTTCGCTCATTCTACAATCGCAAATCCATGAATCATCTTGAATATCTCAGTTAGATCACTCAGTCTTCTATACTCAAAGGAAAACAAATATTGTCAATGCATCCCTAATCCATAACAACTCTTTTAACATCAGAATCCTTCTAGTGTATCTGTAGCACACCCCCTGTAAAGTCAGATGTCATTCCAGAATTAAACATAACATCCCAAATAGAGATAATGGAACTGCATTGTAATTGCACTCCTTTACATAGAAACAGGGGATAAGCCATTCAGCCTATCAAGCCTGCCCTAACCTTAAACACGATCATGGCTGATCAAACACTTTGATGCCTTTGCCCATGTTATGCCCACAACCCTTTGTTCACTGGTAACCAGAAATCTATCAAACTCTACCTTAAAGATATTGAAAGATTGAGTTTCCACAACCGTCTGTGATAGAGAATTCCAAGGTTGACAGCCCTCCGACTCAAAAGATTGCTCATCATCACAGACCTAATTGACGTGTCCCTTATTTTTAGATTGCATCCCCTGCATACCATGTCCCAGTACCTCAACCAACCTCCCTTAGGCCTAAACCTTACATTTCCCCACATTGAACAAACAGATCCTATGCCAGTCCTGGCGTGAGATGGGTATGGTTGTGGTAGGCAAACATTGAATCATAACATGGGGAGCAGCAGTGGTTCCTCCCAGAAAACATTATCAACAACATTCACATCAACTTACCAAGATTCCATCAACAATATTTTCCAAATGTATGATCTCAAGTACCAAGGAGGCAGCAAATACATGGAACACCTTCACCTGAAAGTTCCGCTCCCAGCGACTCAACATGCTGACTTGGAACTATTTTGCCTGCTCTTCAATGTTGCTGGGTCAAACTCTTGCAACAACCTTCCTATTAGCACTGTTGATGTCCCTGCACTGCACTGACTGCAGTGGTTCAAGAAATCAGCTCACCCCTTTAGTCCCAAGGACATTTCGAGTTGCGAAATGAATGCTGATCTTGCCATTGACACTCAAACACCAAGAAGGAATAATTTAAAAAATAGCGACACACACATTATGCCACTGTCTTTTTCTTGGGATCGCCAATAATCAATCTCAAATGATAAAAGAAAGATCATTATTTTTTATTATAGTACAGGAAGGCTCAAGGATAGCTTTTAAGCTATGCAACTGTTTTGCTATGAAACTGAATAAACATTGACTGGAAGTAACTGGTGATATGATTACAACATTAATACACCACTTACTGGTATTAAGGGAACATGTCTAAATGCTTACACTTAAACTGTCTTTTAATTACAGTAAACTTACTGCTGTGTGGCTCAGTAGCCTACTTGGAAATGCATTTAATAATTCAGTCGTTGGGGGAGTTTGAGATACATTTAGCCCCAGTGATAGAGGAATAGGTAGAGGAAGCTGTGTTGTGTCTTCTTTTGAATGTCATAGAATGCATAACAATCAAATCAAGTGGAGCAAAATGATAGCAATGTTGCCATGATTACTCAGGCAGATTGCTCACTGTGCTAACAGAGAACAGACTCAAACTCAACTCCACTGCAGGGGAAGACAGCACCCCTTGGGGAGTGTTGGGGCTCAGTAGGTGAAAACAGAATAGTATTTGTGTCTATTTCCCACTAACTTCTCAGTAGTTGCTACAAAAAGTGCTTATGTGCTGAGGTCAGGATACTGACTGATCAAGCTTGCCTTTAAATGTTCCTTATGTACCATTAACCTGACGTCACTCAAGGGATGAAATCAGTCCTAGGCTTTAACACAAACCAAGTGATTGTGAATCACTATTCCATTTTACATCCATCTTGTGTTTCCTCCCCTGTCTCCCGAAAGTAGGTAGAAGTAATGATTTCACCTTATTTGTTAGTTTGTAAACGATAGATCTCAAAAACTCAATGGAAAGATTTCAACAAAACAGAACACTGGTATGGTATGGCCCAAGGAAGAACTGTTTAGTTTTTGGTGAAGCTATGGATCTGGATTCAAATCTTGGGAATGTTTTATATGATTTGTTAACCATAAGACCATAAGACATAGGAGTAGAAATTAGGCCATTTGACCCATCGAGTCTGCTCTGCCACTCAATCATGGCTAATAAGTACCTCGAACCCATTCTCCCGCTTTCTCCCCGTTACCCTTGATCCCCTTGACAATCAAGAACCTATCTATCTCAGTCTTAAATGTACTCAATGACCTGGCCCCCACAGCCTTCTGTGGCAGTGAATTCCATAGATTCACCATTTTCTGACTGAAGAAGTTTCTCTTTATCTCTGTTCCAATAGGTCTGCCCCTAACTCTAAGGCTGTGCCCTCGGGTCCTAGTCTCTCCTACAAATGGAAACATCTTCCCAACATCCACACTGTCCGGGCCATTCAGTATTCTGTAAGGTTCAATTAGAATCCCCTTCTAAACTCCAATGAGTATAGTCCCAGAGTCCTCAAACATTTCTCATATGTTAACATTGAGAGCTAGCAATAATTGACATTTCTTTTTCTTTTAGGCCATTGTATACTGCTTTCTTTGGAACATTGTTGATTGTTTAGAGTGTTATGGCTTGTTTTAACTTCGGTGGTACAAATCATCATTGCTGTCAAGCAGTGGGCAGAGTTTTCGGTGCAGCTTGTTGGATGTGCAATGGTCTGAAACCTCCTCAGAGGAATGGAAGATTTTCACAAAAGATTTCTTTTTTAAAAAACTCCTGTAGTTATTGAGTTAGGGAAATGTAATAATGATGAGTTAACATAGCAAGTGGAGGTTCACACTCAGTTGAGTGTCCCCTTCATATTCTATTAATGGGTTATGAAGGGAATGGGCTGACTGACTGTGAACCACCAAGGTTTCACAAACTTCCCTCAGCTAATTGGAAAGCAAAAAGTTTCTTTGTGATCAGATTCACTTCTTGAACTCCAGCCCACAGTCTTTTTTCTCCCCAGCTTGTAATGTTGCTATAACTACTGAAGATGGTCAGTTAGCCGGACAGCTGGTTTGCGTCACTGAGTGATGGGCTCAGTTCTCACTCTGGCTGTGGTTGCCATGAAGGATTCTCCTCAACCTCTCCCCTCACCTGAGCCTTGGAGGCCCTCAGGTTAAACCACAACTAACGAGAGAGCAGCCCAATGATCTGGCAGAGCGACATTACCTTTATAACTACTGAACAAAATTGTTTAAACAAAATGAAGATGTTTTGATTTAAACACTCCAATGATTTTCTTTGTGGCTTTGCTTGAGGCAGATTGACCTGCTATTTAGCAACCATACGCTGAACCCAACACCAAATATTGCCCTCTCAGTGTCTGAGACCCCACATACATACTGGCCCCTTGGCAAGTTACCACCAGGTGACTGGTGCCTCTAAGACTCCACCTCTCTGAGATGGTGTGGGTAGAAAATTGACACAAAGAGGGAGAAAAGAATTTTAAAAGCAGAAACAAACACGGTAAATGAAAAATGAATAGTTGAAAGCAGGGTTTTCCAGAAATATTCAGAGAAATGGAGAACTAAACAATAGTCTTCATCCAACTAGCTTATTGTTCAAACTCATAGGTTGATCACATCCAGAAAAGGTCATTTGATTCTGTTCCATTGGCAGAGACAGACTGAAAGCTATTAATCGGCTGTTAGACTGTAATGAGATGAATTTAGTTAGGAGCACATCTTCAGTCAATATTTCTCACAAGTGTGGCAAACTGAAAGATAATGGCCATTAAATAACCATGGTAACCTCCCCTTCCCTTCCACAGCACTAAAGGTGCTCAAATTATTATTAAATTCATCATTAATTTTAAAAAGAACAAAACTGGTAATTTGAGATTGGACGTTTGACATTAGTTTCAAAAACAAACTGAAGGGAAAAGTTTAAGACTTCCATTCAGAATCATCAATGTTTTAACGAAAGCTTTCACTGGGGGCTAAAAGATATTTAACTCACAAAATATTCTAGAGACAGCCTGTTTTATTTTAAACTCCCTAAATTCTCATTTGCAAATTATTATATAAACTTAGAATGGGTTGTTTCTCTGAATCTGAATTCCAGTCTTTGATCTTAGTTGGCCCTTCGGGAAGTGGGGAAGATCCTGTTCTTGCCTTTGCCTGGAGATCAAGGTTTTGGGGTGGGTTGGTACATGTACTGTGTTACACAGGGTGTTACGCATGTGAGGGGTGCTGGATAGACCAAACGATCTTCACCAGTTTGTCATTGTTTGTATGTTCATCACATTAACTAGTGGTTGGAAAAAATTCAACGACTTGCCTGGAAATAAATTTCTCTAATTTTCTTGAAACTCTGAGGTCATTGTGACCCTATCCACTGTCACTGATGGTTTCCTGCTTGTTTTTCATTGAGGCGTTTTAAGAAAGAGTCATAGAATTATACAGCACAGAAACAGACCTTTCAGTCCAGCTTGTCCATGTTGACCAAATATCCTAAATTAATCTAGTCCCATTTACCAGCATTTGGCCCATATCCCTCTAAACCCTTCCTATTCATACACCCATCCAGGTGCCTTTTAAATGTTGTAATTGTATCATCCTTCACCACTTCCCTGGCAGCTTGTTCCAGACATGCACCACCTTCTGTGTGAAAAGGTTGCCCCTCAGGATCCCTTTTAAATCATACCCCACTCACCTTAAACCTGTAACCTCTAGTTTTGGACTCCCACACCCTGGGGAAAAGACTTTGACCATTCACCTTATGCATGCCCCTCATGATTTTATGTCCCACGGACCAGAGCGGGCACAGGCCGAGTCCCACGGACTGGAATGTGCATGGGCCTGGTCCCACAGACTGGAGTAGGCATGTGCCTGGTTCCACGGACTGGAGTAGGCATGGGCCTGGTCCCACAGACTGGAGTAGGCATGGGCCTGGTCCCACAGACTGGAGTAGGCATGGGCCTGGTCCCACAGACTGGAGTGTGCATGGGCCTGGTCCCACAGACTGGAGTAGGCATGGGCCTGGTCCTATGGGCTGGAGTAGGCATGGGCCTGGTCCCACAGACTGGAGCAGGTACCGGCCAAATCCCACGACCGGAGTGGGCACAGGCTGAGTCCCACGGACCGGAGTGTGCATGGGCCTAGTCCCACGGACAGAGCGGGCATGGGCCAAGTCCAAGGGGCCGGAGCGGGCCCAGGCCAAGTCCCACATTCTGGACAGGGCATGGGCCGAGTCCCACGGACCGGAGTGTGCATGGGCCTAGTCCAAGGGACCGGAGCAGGCATGGGCCTTAGTCCAAGGGACAGGAGCAGGCACGGGCCTAGTTCCACAGATCAAAGTGGGCATGGGCCTAGTCCAAGGGACCAGAGCGGGCACAGGCCTAGTTCCACAGACCAGAGCGGGCACGGGCCTTGTCCCACGGACTGGAATGGGCACAGGCCGATTTCCACAGACTGGAACGGGCACAGGCCGAGTCCCACGGACTGGAGAGGGCACTGGCCAAATCCCAAGGACCGGGGCGGGCATGGGCCAAATCCAAGGGACCGGAGAGGGTTCAGGCTGAGTCCCACAGACTGGGGAGGGCATGGGGCAAGTCATGCAACAACCCAGAGTGGTCACAGCTGGTGTCACGTGGCGGAAACAGCAAAGTGAGCATGGCTTTGATCTCAGGGGCCGACAGGCATGCCCTGTGAGCCCCAAATCACTGTGAGCAATGAGACCGAAGCAGCATGTGGCTATGAGCCCTGGAGCAGCCTGTAGGCAGTGAGCCCTGGAGCAGTGAGTGGGCAGTGAGCCCTGGAGCAGCATGTGACTGTGAGCCCTGGAGCAGCGAGAGGGCAGTGAGCCCTGGGGCAGCATGTGAGCTGTGAGCCCTGGAGCTATGTGTGGGCAGTGAGCCTTGGAGCAGTGTGTGGCCTGTGAACCCTGGAGCAGTGAGTGGGCTGTGAGCACTGGAGCAGTGAGTGGGCTGTGAGCCCTGGAGCAGTGCGTGGGCTGTGAGCACTGGAACAGTGTGTGGGCTGTGAGCCCTGGAACAGTGTGTGGGCTGTGAGCCCTGGAGCATTGTGTGGGCTGTGAGCCCTGGAGCAGTGAGTGGGCTGTGAGCACTGGAGCAGTGCGTGGGCTGTGAGCCCTGGAGCAGTGAGTGAGCCGTGAGCCCTGGAGCAGTGAGTGGGCTGTGATCCCTGGAGCAGTGAGTGAGATGTGAGCCTTGGAATAGCACAAGGGCTGTGAGCGCTGGAGCAGTGAGTGGGCTGTGAGCCCTGGAGCAGTGAGTGGGCTGTGAGCCCTGGAGCAGTGAGTGGGCTGTGAGCCCTGGAGCAGTGCGTGGGCTGTGAGCCCTGGAGCAGTGAGTGAGCCGTGAGCCCTGGAGCAGTGAGTGGGCTGTGATCCCTGGAGCAGTGAGTGAGATGTGAGCCTTGGAATAGCACAAGGGCTGTGAACGCTGGAGCAGTGAGTGGGCTGTGAGCCCTGGGTCAGCACATGAGAATCAGCCCCCAGAGCAGCACATAGGCAGGAAGCCCTGGACGGGGATGGGGGTGAGGAGACAGTCCTTGCCTTCGAACTTAACTTAAAACACTGTAATGTTAACCCCTTAATGTTTTCCTTTATTAACTTATTTTCAACTCTGCAATTAAGCAACTACTTCCATTACTCTGCTGTATCCAACAATTACACCTAAGAACTTGTGCCTAAGACGTCGCCATAAAAAGGCAGATATTGTAAAAGTTTTTCACTGTAGTCCTATAATAGAGTACTCGTGACAATAAAAGGAGATTCACCCCTCAGTTTCCGATGCTCCAGGGAAAGTTGCCCCAGCTTATTCCACCTCTTTGAATACCTCAAACTGTCCTACCCTGGTAACATCCTTGTAAATCTTTTCTGAGCCCTTTCAAGTTTCACGACATCCTAGTTGGGAGACCAGAACTGCACACGGTATTCCAAAAATGGCCAAACCATTGTCCTGTACAGCCATAACATAAACTCCTAAACCCTATACACAATGCACTGACCAATAAAGGCAAGCATACCAAATGCCTTCTTCACCCTCCTGCCTACCTGTGACTCCACTTTCAAGGAACTATGAACCTGCACTCCAGGTTGTCTTCGTTCAATGATACCCCCCAGGACCTTACCATTAAGTGTATAAAACCTGCACTGATTTACCTTTCCAAAATGCAGCACCTCACATTGATGTAAATTAAGTTCCATCTGCCACTTCTTGGCTCACTGGTCCATCTGATCAAGATCTCATTGTACTCTGAGGTCACCTTCTTCACTGTCCACTATACCTCCAATTTTGATGTCATCTGCAAACTGACGAACCATACCTCCTATGTTCACATCCAAATCATTTATGTAAATGACTAGATGAACTGTGTTACAGATAATGGCATATCTTCTCATGCAGAAAGGAGTAAACCACACAGGGATGTGGATTTGGGCATTGCTCAAATTGCCTCAGTGATAGCCATGGCTCTTTTGACAGTGAACTTACTGCTGTATTGGAAAGTTACGGTTTCAGCCTCGTTTTGGGCTCGGGCACAAAATCATGACTGACTATCCAGTGCAGAGCTGAGTGAGTGGTGCACTGTCAGACATGCCATCTTTCAAATGAGACTTTTAGCCAAAATCCCATCTACCTGCTCAGAGAAATGTGCATGATCCTGTAGCGCCATTCCTGCCCATGAATCAGCATCAGTAAAACAGGTCCTGGCTATTATAGTTTGCTGCCTATAGGAGCTGGCTATGAGTAAATTGGCTGCTGTGTTTCCTGCAATGTTGCCGATAAAGTGCTTTGTACCATGTATGAGGTGCTGTTTAAATAACGAAAATGATGACCTAGTGGTTTTAAAGCTAGACTGTTAATCCAGACGCCCAGGTAGTGTTCAAGGAAACTGAGTCCACTATCGCACTGTGGCAGGTAGTTGAATTTGAACTTAACGAAATAAAAATCTGATGATGCCCATGTAACTATTATCTTTTGTGGAAAAACCCAGGTGGTTCACAAAAGCCCTTGAAGGAAGGAAATCTGCCACCCTTACCTAGTCTGGTTTACATGTGACCTCAGTCCATGGCAATCTGGTTGACTTTCAACTGCCTTCTGGGCAATTAGGGATCGGTATTATATTCTGGCCTACATCCCATGAATAAATAAAGACAGCCTTCCTTTTACTCACTTGGTTAGGAATTGTTCTTCCCTTCTGAATTTTAACCATTTCTTCTTTAGCCTCCCTCTCTTGGCAACTCTGTAATTTCATCAGAATGAACTCTCACCTCCTTACATATACAGATTTGATGTCAGATAAATCCAAATATACTTATATGACTCAGAAGCACATCATCATTTCAGAATGGAATGGGTAGCCTTCAAAGTTTATCTCTGGGCTTGTCACAATATGAAAAGCCCAACCATGCAGTGTCTTGATGGCTGTGAGTTATTCTCAGCCCCAGGTGGCTTGTGAAAAGTGAGGAACCTGCAAACTATCCATGAAAAGTAGAAATCTTTGCAAGTTCTGCAGCTCGATTTCCCTGTGAACAGAAGTATGTTAAAAGTCACACTTTTGACTTCCGTGTATCCAGGTTGACCTTTTACCATGAACTCTGATTGAAAGGTGGATTATGCAGTCTGTCAGCTAGGTTTCAAGTTTTGCTGTTTCCTGTTGCTTTTCACCATCCAATGTTTCCAATAAATTATATGGATTTGAAACATTTTGTGATGCAAAAGAGTAGAATCCCAATGTCATTCCATATTCATGTTTAGAAGCTTTCCCTTGTATATCTCATTCATATACATGGTCTTTAGCATGTAGCCCATGCAGTTCCTTGTATTTCTCATGTATCTTGATAGCTATCTCTCTCAATAGGACACTGTTGATGAGGGGAGGAGATGGCCTCAGTGTATTATTGTTAGACTACTGAACCAGAGACCCGGTATTTTGCTGGAAACTGTGTTAACATCGCATCGTTGTAGATGGTGGAATTTGAGTTCAATAAAATATCTAAAATTAAGAATCCAATGCTGACTACGATCACCAATCTGCCAGCAGAGATGTAATAGTCAAGGGAAAACCCATTGATACACTCATATCTGTTGGGAAAGGAAATCTGCCCTTCTTACCTGATCTGACCTCATGGGATTCCAGTCTTCCATCAATGTGGTTGACTCTTAACTACCATCTGAAATGGGAACTCAGTTGAAACAATTGTATGGAAATCTCAAAAAAGAGAGTGAAACTTAATGGACCATCTTGGCATTGACTAAAGCAATGGCAAACACAGCACTATCGACCTGTTATTTTAAAAAGTGCTTTGGGACTTGTTGAGGAAATGGAGGTACATTTGAATGCAAATTATCTCCTCCTCTCCAGTGTTTTTGAAAGAGAGCAGAAAAGGTACATGGCCTTTAAAGCTGCTCTGGTGCTCCCTAAGCTCACCACCATGTTCTCAAGGGCAACTAGGGATGGGCAATAAATGCTCACCCAACCAGCAACACCCAAACCCCATAAGAGAGTAATAAAGAGCTGAATTGATAAATGCACACCATGCTTGTACTGAAGCTGGAATAGGGCCACTTTGATTCCAGAAGGAAAGTAACTCAGTGAATGCACACAATAAAAGAAAGATTAGTATTTATGAACCTTTCAAAGCCTGAGGATGTCTCAAAGTGTTTATTATCAGTTATTGCCACCCTTTTCAATGAGTATGGCACACTGCAATGACAAAATTATTCCACAGCACACCCAGTGCTTTCAGCTGAACTGATTACTCATAAACGTCACATTCATTTGCATGTACTCTAGATACGGTCTTACAAGACAGATTTGCAACATCGTGCAAACAAAATCAAAAGACCAAAATCTCACTCTTGTTTGATGATTAATTTTCATGAGTTGTATCAGTTCTAATTTTGGTTGGATAGAATTTTTTTTATTCACTTGTGAGACATGAGTGTTGCTGGCTGCTCCAGCATTCCTTGCACATCCCTAGTTGCCCTGGAGAAGGTGCTGGTGAGCTGCCTTCTTGAACCGCTGCAGTCCACCTGCTGTGGGTTGACCCACAATGCCCTGAGGGAGGGAATTCCAGGATTTTGAACCAGTGACGGTGAAGGAAAAGTGATATATTACCAAGCCAAATTGATGAGTGACTTGGAAGAGAATTTGCAGCTAGCGGTGTTCCCATGTATCTGTTGCCCTTGTCCTTCTGTATGGAAGTGCTATGTGTATGGAAGGTGCTGTCTAAGGATCTTTGGTAAATTTCTACAGTGCATCTTGTAGGTAGTACAGGCTGCTACTACTGAGTATTAGTGGTGGACAGAATGGATGTGGTGCCAGTCAAGTGGGCTGCTTTGGCCTGGATAGAAGTTTCTTGAGTGTTGTTGGAGCTGCAGTCGGGCTGTTGAGAAGTATTCCATCACACTCCTGACTTGTGCCTTGTAGATAATGGACAGGCTTTGAGGAGTCTCTTAATGCTGAGTTACTAGCCGCAGTATTCCTAGCTTCTGACCTGCTCTTGTAGCCACTATGTTTATTGGTGAGTCCAGTTGAGTTTCTGGTCAATGGTAACCCCAGGGATGTTGATACTGGGAGCTTCAGTGATGGTGACACCATTGAATATCAAGGGATGGTGGTTAGATTGTCTCTTAATGGTGATTGTAATAGCCTGGCATTTGTGTAGTGTGATTGTTACTTGCCATTTGTCAACCCAAGCCTGGATACTGTCCAGATCTTGTTGGTTTTGAACATGGGCTGCTTCAGTATCTGAGGAATCACAAATGGTGCTGAACATTGTGCAATCATCAGCGAACATCCCCATTTCTGGTTTGATGAAGTGAAGGTCATTGATGAAACAGCTGAAGATGGTTGGGGCTAGGACACTATCCAGAGAAACTCCTGCAGACATGTCCTGGAGCTGAGATGATTGACTTCTAACAACCATCTTCCTATGCGTCAGGTTTTACTCCAACCATCGGAGAGTTTGCCCCCTGATACCCATTGATTCCAGTTTTGCTACAAACTCGCTTGATTGCAGCCTTGAAGGGCTGTCTCTCTAACATCACCTCTGGAATTCAGCTCTTTTGTCCATGTTTGAACCAAGGCTGTAATGAGGTCAGGAGCTGAGTGGCCCTGGCGGAACCCAAACTGGGCATCACTGAGCAGGTTCTGCTTGATTGTACTGTTACTGACACCTTCTATCACTTTGTTGGTGATCGAGAGCTGGCTGATGGGGCAATAATTGGCTGGGTTGGATTTTTATGTACTTTTTATGTACAGGACATACCTGGGCAATTTTCTACATTGTTGGGTAGGTACTAGTGTTGTAACTGTACTAGAACAGTTTGGCTAAGGGATTGGCAAGTTCTGGAGCACAAGTCTTCAGTATTATTGCCAGTATGTTGTTACAGCAGGTAGCCGTTGCAGTATCCTGTGCCTCCAACTGTTCTTGATAACACTTGGAATTGAATTGGCTTAAGACCAATATCTGTAGTGCTGGGGACCCCTGGAAGAAGCTGAGATTGATCATCTACTTGGCACTTTTGGCTGAAGACTGCTGCACCAGGTTGATTGCTCATCTTCAGGTATGCCTGGTACTGCTCCTGGCATGCCCACTTGCACCCTCCATTGAACCAGCGTTGATCCCCTGGTTTGATGGTAATGGTTGAACACTTGTTGCTTATGCTGCTTGACATGCAAGTACATGCAGTTCTGCTATAATGCGTGTTCCAGCAATGCAAATTGGCTGTAACATGATTGGCAATTAAGGGAACGATATTTCTAAAACGCAAACTCGTGTTAGATATAACATGATTCCATCTGTGCGTGGAGGCGTATGTGTCGACGTCACACGATTGTTTCATGGACTTTGTTGCGAAGTGCTTTCTCTGAGAGGTACAGCGACATTTATTCAAATTGTGCTATCCTTTGTTTTAGGCTTTTGAGTGATTTTGTTGGTAGACTCCCCCAACCCCACTTTTCCTATAGGCCCTGTTATTTCTATAGGGCAATTTTCTATTCTGTCATGTTGCAAAGGAGTTCAACTATTGTGTTATAGCAGAACTGAGTCCTATTTGGTGGCTTCACCAGGTTGACACCTCCTCTTTAGGTATGCCTAGTGCTGCTCCTGGCATGCTGCCCTGCACTCCCCATTGAACTGGGGTTGATCCCCTGGTTTGATTGTAATGGTTGAGTAGGGGATATGCAGGGCCATGAGATTGCAGTTTGTGCCGGGATTTTATATAAGATGAAACAATATTTGTTTGATTTTCAAGATAATAAAATGTGAGGCTGGTTGAACACAGCAGGCCAAGCAGCATCTCAGGAGCACAAAAGCTGACGTTTCGGGCCTAGACCCTTCATCAGAGATCATTGATTTTCATTACCTTTGTACAACATTTCACAGTACACTCAGGCAGCTCTCATTATGCCACAGCACAGCTTTTTATAGCCAGTTGGACAAAAGGGTCAAGCTGAGACCTTTTCTGTTCTCTCAAGTTGGCTTAAAATTTCCATGGTTCTAGTTTGAAAGAATCTGATCAATCTTTACCCTGCAGTTAAATATTGCTCAGATTGTCTGACCATTATTTCTTTGCTGTTTATGGCAGTTCGCTGGGAACAAATTGACAATCGTTTTTCCTTACATTCAGTCATTATACTTCGAAACTTGCTAGCATGAGATTTGAGCCTACAATCCTGAACCTCAGAAGTGAGAGTGTTATTGCTGTGTCGCAACTGTTACTTAGTGTTGCATATGGGTCTGAAAGGGTTAATGCTTGACTGAGTACAATGAGGAACACCCAATGTGATCAACTGATGAGGACTCAGAGGAGAGTAGAATGCGATCTTGCGGGAGACAGATGTAAAGCTTTGTTGCGATGTAGAGCCTATTCTTGTAAACTGCAGAGATGCAATAAACTTCATCTTGTTTATCCTTAAAGCCTCTCTTCACTAGACCATGCACAGCAGAACACAAATACACCTATGGAACTCACTCCTTTAGAAGATAGCGATGGGTAGCACATACATTTGGCTTGTCTGTTTTAGCTACTTTGCAATGGTCTGCAGCTTTGCTGGCATCTGTGGAACCATTTCTCCAAATAAACCAGCGCCCTCAGGAAGCTCAGGAGCATTGAAAGGAACATCAGCGAATGTGTGGATTTGTCTCCAAAACCGCAAGAACGTGCTGGAAGATACTTCCCTGATAGTCCAGATTAACAGAGTTGATCTGGGGACTCTTTTTACTAGACTGGCCTCCCGGTATATTTTTCTGTAATAAAGCTGGAGAGAAACTGTAAAACTTCATCATCAATAAAAGTGTCTGAAATGTTACAAGAATGGCTGAATCTGAAACATTTATTGATTCTGTTGAAAATGATTACAACTTATTTTTACTGCTGTTTAATGCAATCAATCAGACCACCTTCTGAGTCACAGTTGGGTTTAGGCATTCAGACAGCTGCAACTTACACTTCACAAGCCCTGTGTTATTCCTGTTTTATTATGCGTTGGGACAAAGTACTGACTAAACTCTATTTTAATGCCATTTTGAACCATTGCTACCATTCAAGCTTATCATTATTCGGGGAGAGGGAGTACCCAGAAGCCAATGACTGTCAAAGAATATCTGACTCAAAGGAATTGCTGCTAAATTTCTCCCTGTCAATCCACCTCAACGTTTTCATACAACTTCGACATCGAGAGTTCAGCAGGAAGGTGCATTGAGTCATTACAACGTGGTAGCAACGTGGGCCAATAATGCATTGTCATGGTGTTTATAGGTACCAACAATACAGGCAGAAAGAGGAAAGAGGTTCTGCTGAGGGAATAGGGGCAGCTAGAGTCTAAATTAAAAGCAAAACTGAAACTGTAATAATCTCCAAATTACTACCTAAGCCATGAGCAAATTGGCACAGAGTCAACAAGACTAAAGACGTAAGCTCATGGCTCATAGATTGGTGTGGAAGAAACAGGTTCGAACTCATGGGACATTGTCAGCAGTACCGGGAAAGGAGGGAAGCTGTTCTGATGGGATGGGCTCCACCTGAAACATGCTGGGAAAGAGTCCTGGTGAGTAGCATAATGAGGACTGTGGATACGATTTTAAACTAAATAGTAGGTGGGGGGTTCAGTTGCATAGAAAATTATGGAAAAAAATTAAAGGTGGTAGAGATTACGAAAGTTTCCACAATAAGTAAAAGACAGAGAGTATGGAAAGGGTCAGGAACCTAACTTCAGGCACAGCAGATGAGGGGATAACTATGAAAAGGGGAGCAGTCTATACAGGATGAGGGTGTTGTACTTAAATGCATGCAGTTCCTGAAACGAGGTAAATGAGCTTGCAGCACAGTTTGAAATTGCCAGATACACTTTGTGGGCATCACAGAGATGTGAATCAGGACTGGGAACTAAATATCCAAGGATAACACGGCACATTAAAAGGACAGGCAGATGGGCAGAGGAAGCAGAGTTTCCTTCTTAATAAGAAACAAAACTAAATTAATAGCAAGAAGTGATATAGAGGCAGATGGCAGAGCATGTGTGCAGGTAGAGTTGAGGAATCCCAAAGATAAAAAGGCCCTGATGGAGGTGTGTGCTGACTTATTAGTAGTGGTCAGGATCTGGAGAAGGAAATAAACCAGGAGGCATTAAAGTTAAGAAAGACACTATTACAGCAATCATGGTGAACTTCAATATGCAGGTAGACTGGGAAAATCAGACTGGTAGAGGATCCCAGGAAAAGGAATTTGTGGAATGTCAATTTTGTGGCAGCTTGTACCACAGCCAACAAGGGGACAGGCAATTCTAGATTTGGTGCCGTGTCATGGGGCAGTCTCAACTGGGGAGCTTAAGGTGAAGGAAACCCTAGGGGACAGTAACCAAAATGTGGCAGAATTCACCCTGCAGTTTGAGAGGGAGAAACTGGAATCAGATGTAACTGTTACAATTGAATAGGGTAGCTACAAAGACATGAGGGAGGAGCTGGCCGGTTTTTATTGGAAGGGGAGCCTAGCAGGGAAGACAGTGGAGCAGCAAAGGCAGAAATTCCTTGGGGATATTTCAGGAGGCACAACAGAAATTCAACCCGAGAAGAAGAAACATAAGGGGAGGACAAGGCAATCAGGGCTGACAAGGGAAGTCGGGGCAGCATAAGAGCATAATAAACATACAATGTGATGAAGTTCAGTGAGAAGCCAGAGGGTTGGGAAGCCTTTTAAAAATGAGTAGAGGATTACTAAATAGCATTGGCAGAGGATGGATTTGGATACTGGAGATGAAATATGAAAGTCATATAGGTAATAGTGTAAAAGAAAATTACAGGAGTTTTTTCAAGACACTTATAAAGGTAAGAGAGAGGCAAGTGTGGACATTGGGACACTAGAAAATGAGGCTGGCAAGGTAGTAATGGGGAACAAAGAAATGGAGGAAGAAAATGATTCATAGTAATCTTGCTCGCATTGCCGGATTTAAGCTATAGGGAGAGACCGAATAGGATGGGGTTTTTCTCTGCAGAGCATCAGACACTGAGGGGTGACCTTACAGAGGCTTATAAAATCATGAGGGGCACGGTGGCTCAGCGGTTAGCACTGCTGCCTCACAGCACCAGGGACCCGGGTTCAATTCCAGCTTTGGGCAATTGTCTGTGTGAAGTTTGCATGTTCTCCTTGTGTTTGTGTGGGTTTCCTCTCACAGTCCAAAGATATGCAGAGTAGGTGCATTGGCTGTGCTATAGTGCCCAGAGATGTTTAGGTTAGGTGGGTTAGACATGGGGAAATACAGGAATAGGGGAATGAGTCTGGGTGAGATGCTCTTCGGAGGAGCAGTATGGACTTGTTGGGCCAAATGGCCTGTTTCCACACTCTAGGACATCTATGAGTCCATGGATAAGGTGAATCACCAAGGCCTTTTTCGCAGGTTAGGAGAGTCAAAAACTAGAGGGCATAGGTTTAAGATGAGAGGAGAAAGATTTAAGAGGGATCTGAGGGGAAATATTTTCACAGAGGGTGGTGTGTATGTGTGGAATGAGCTGCCAGAGGTGGTGGAGGTGGGTACAATTACAACATTTAAAAGGCATTTGGATATGAATAGGAAGCATTTAGAGGGATATGTGCCAAATGCTGGCAAATGGGATGAGATCAGTTTTGGGAAGAGTTGGATTGAAGGGACTATTTCTATGCTGTGCATCTTTATGACTCTTTATAACTGAATATTTGCATCAGTTTTCACAGTGGAAGATACTAGCAGCATACCAGAACTTCAAGAATGTCAGGTGACAAAGGGAAGTGAAATGATGAAGGAAAAGGTGCTGGGGAAGCTAAAAAGATTGAAGGTGGATAAATCACTCAGACCAGATGAACCACAGCCTTCAATACCACACTCTTTCTGAAGCAGATAGATGAGGGCTCTGTAGAGGCATTGGTGGGGATCTTTCAGGAATCACTGGAGCTGGGGAGAGTCCCAGAGGACTGAGAAAAGGCTAATGTAATCTCACTGATTAAGGAGGAGGGGAGGCAGAAGACAGGAACCTCTAACCTCAGTTAGACTGACCTTGAACATTGGTCAGATTTTTAGAGTCAACTATTAAGGATAAGTTTGTGTAGTATTTGGAAGTGCATGGTAAAACAGGGCTAAGTTGGCACAGCTTCGCCAGGGGGACGTTATGCCTGACAAAACTGTTAGAATTCTTTGAGGAGGTAATGAGGGAATTAAACAAAGGAGAGCCACTGGACTTGATCTATTTGGATTTCAGGAAGGATTTTGGCAAGTTGCTGCACTGCAGCTTGTTAAATAGGGTAAAGTCCATGGTGTTAGGGATAAGGTACCAGCATGATTAGAGGATTGGCCATGGTTCAGGGGCTATTTCTATGCTGTGAACCTCTGCTAGACCCCCATCCAGGCCAGTACAGCCTCCCTTGGTTACAGGGCCCAAAACTACACAGAGTATTCCAAATGGGGTCTGGATGGCAGCTGGTTACTAGTGAAGTTCCTCAGAGGTTAGTGCTGGGACCGCAACTATTCACGTTATACATTAATGATCGAGACAAAGGAACAGAGAACATTGTTGCTGAGTTTGCAGATGACACAAAAATGGAGGGCTAGGTAGCATAGAGGAAGCAGGGAAGCATAGGCTAGGAGAATGGGCAAAGAAATGGCAGATGAAATACAATGTGGGAAAGTGTGAGGTTATATACTTTAGTAGGAAGAAGAGAATCATAAGACTATTTTCTAAACAGGGAGAGGCTCCAGATATCTGAGGCACAAAGGAACTTGGGAGACCTGTTTCAGGATTCTCTTAAGGCTAGCTAGCAGGTTCAGTTGACAGTTAGAAAAGGGAATACAATGTTAGCATTAATTTCAAGAGGGATAGAGTATAAGAGCAGGGATGTATTGCTGAGGCTGTATAATGCTCTGGTCAGACCCCATTCGGAATACTCTGTGTAGTTTTGGGCCCTGTAACCAAGGGAGGATGTACTGGCCTGGACGGGGGTCTAGCAGAAGTTTACAAGAATGATCCTGGGGATGAAGGGCTTATGGTACAAAGAGCAGTTGAAGATTTTGGCTCTGTACTCAATGGAGTTTCGAAGGCTGAGGGAGGGATCTGATTGGATCTTACAGGATACTGAGAAGCTTGGACAGAGCAGGTATGGAGAAGAAAGATGTCTCCGGTAGGAGAGGCTAGGAACCATGGGCATAGCCTCAGAGTGAAGGGTCGGCCCTTTAGAGTGAGATGAGGAGGAATTTCTTCAGTCAAACGATTTTTAATCTGTAGAACTCATTGCCACAACGGGCTGTGGAGACCAAATCATTGAATGTATTTAGAACATAGAACATAGAACAATACAGTGCAGAACAGGCCCTTCGGCCCTCGATGTTGCGCCGACCTGTGAACTAATCTAAGCCCATCCTCCTACACTATCCCATCATTATCCATATGCTTATCCAAGGACTGTTTAAATACCCCGAATGTGGCTGAGTTCACTACATTGGCAGGCAGGGTGTTCCACGCCCTTACCACTCTCTGAGTAAAGAACCTGCCTCTGACATCTGTCTTAAATCTATCACCCCTCAATTTGTAGCTATGCCCCCTTGTACAAGCTGAAATCATCATCCTCGGAAAAAGAGTCTCACTGTCCACCTTAACTAATCCTCTGATCATGTATATCTCTATTAAATCCCCTCTTAGCCTCCTTCTCTCCAATGAGAACAGAGCCAAGTCCCTCAGCCTTTCTTCATAAGGCCTGCGCTCCAGACCAGGCAACATCCTGGTAAATCTCCTCTGCACATTTTCCAATGCTTCCACATCCTTCCTGTAATGGGGCGACCAGAACTGCACGCAATATTCCAAATGAGGCCGCACTAGCGTTTTGTACAGTTGCGGCATGACATCACGGCTCCAGAACTCAATCCCTCTACCAATAAAACCTAACACACCGTAAGCCTTCTTAACAGCACTATCAACCTGGGTGGCAACTTTCAGGGATTTATGTACATGGACACCAAGAATCTTTCCATTGACCTGGTATTCTGCCTTCCTATTATTCCTCCCAAAGTGAATCACCTCACATTTATCTGTATTAAACTCCAATTGCCACCTTTTGGCCCAAGTCTGCAGTTTATCCAAGTCTCCCTGCAACCTGCAACATTCTTCCACACTGTCCACCACTCCACCGACTTTAGTGTCATCTGCAAACTTACTAACCCATCCACCAATGCCTGCGTCCAAGTGATTTATAAAAATGACAAACAGCAGTGGTCCCAAAATAGATCCTTGAGGCACACCACTAGTAACCGGACTCCAGGCTGAATATCTTCCATCAACCACCACTCACCACTCGTTGCCTTCTTACAGAAAGCCAGTTTCTAATCCAAACTGCTAAATCTCCCTCAATCCCGTGCCTCTGTATTTTCTCCAATGGCCTACCATGTGGAACCTTATCAAAGGCTTTACTGAAGTCCACGTACACCACAACTGCCCTACCCTCATCCACACGTTTGGTCACCTTCTCAAAAAACTCAATGAGGATTGTGAGACGTGACCTGCCCTTGATGAATCCATGCTGACTATCTCCAATCAAATTGTTGATTGCTAGATGATTATAAATCCCATCTCTTATAACCCTTCCCAAAATTTTTCCTACAACAGATGTAAGCTCACAGGTCTATAATTACCTGGGTCATCCCTACTGCCCTTTTTGAACAAGGGCACAACATTTGCAATCCTAATTTAAGACAGAGGTTGGTAGGTTCTTGATTTGTAAGGGGATCAACGATTACTGGGAGATGACAGGAGACTAGGGTTGAGAAACCATGATCGAATAATGGAGCAAACTCAATGGGCTGACTGGCATAATTCTGCTCCTGTAACTTAGGGCCATACAGCGCGGAAACAGAACCTTCAGCCCACCACCTTGTGTGTGAAAAAGTTGCCCCTCAGGTCCCTTTCAAATCTTTCCTCTATCACTTTAAAGCTGTGCCCTTGAATTTTGGACTCCCCTACCTTGGAGAAAAGACCTTGGCTATTCACCCTAACTATGCCCCTCCTGATTTTATAACACCCCTCAGCCACCTACATTCCACAGAAAGAAGTCCCAGCCTAACCACCATCTTCTTATAACTCAAACTCTCCCGTCTCAGTAACATCCTTATGTATCTTTTATTGCATCCTATCCAAGTTTAATCACATCCATCCTATAGCTGGGTGACCAGAATTGTATGCAGCACTCCAAATGTGACCTTACCAGTGTCTTGTAAGGCTGTAATGTGACATCCCAATTCCTGCACTCAGTGCTCTGACCAATGGAGGCTAGCATGCCAAATGCCTTTTTGTCCATTCTGTCAATATGTGACATCACTTTCAAGGAAATATGTACCTGTACACGTAATGTTCTTATTGTTCACTGTGCCAATATACATTGCTAACCATCAAATTACCTTGTTGGTTCTGTAGTGCAAACCTTGGCATTATTGATTCAGGTACAGTTCCTCTTGATTACTAACACTGTCATCAGGATTCCCAACAACTCCTCAGTGGAGGCACACCAGCCAGACAGTCAGTAGCAGCAGTGTGTACCACCTACAAGCTGCACTGTGGAAATTCAAAGATCCTCAGACAGCACCATCCAACCCACAATCATTTTCATCCAGAGGGAACACCACTCCCTGCAAATTCCACTCCAAGCCATTCACCATCCTCATTGGAAATATATTCCTGTTCCTTCACTGTCAATGAGTCAGAATTCTGGAATTGCCTCCCTAAGGGCATTGTCACTGAGTTGTACAGCACGGCAACAGGCCCTTTGGTCTACTTGTCTGTGCCTATCAAATATCCTAAATTAATCTAGTCTCATTTGCCAGCATTTGGCCCATCCTTGTGAATCTTTCCTGCACCCTTTCAAATTTAACATATTTCCTACATCAGGGAGGCCAGAACTGAACACAGTATTCCAAAAGTGGCCTCATCAATGGTCTGTACAACTGCAACATAACGTCCCAACTCCTATACTCAATGCACTGATTGTGGGTCCACCTGCAGCACAATGATCGCAGCTGCTCAAGAAAGCAGCTCACCACTACTTTCTCAAGGGCAACTAGGATCAGGCAATAAGTACTGGCCCAGCCAGTGATGCCCACATCCCACAAACGGATGAAAAAAAAACCTTTGAGCAGAATCATTTCTAACTGAACCGATTGTGAAGATGACTGAGAATTCTCTTTTCAAAGATTATTTGAGCTCTGCAATCAGTTGCGATCATTAATGGAAACAAAAGCAGAAGTGGTTGGAAAAGCTCAGCAGGATTGGCCGCATCTGTGAAAAGAAATCAGAGAGCTGACGTTTTGGGTCTGGTGGCCCTTCCGCAGCATATCATGCATGAGATTGATCAAGGTGGGGACACAGGGGGAAAAAGCTGAGATCTTTGCTGAGTACAGAATGTTCAGCATTAGACAGCAGAAGGGTAGGAAGGATGGTGAATACCCAAAAGGAGGTGGGGTTGGGGATGGGATGGAGTCAGAGGGAATCAGAGGGAATGGAGGTTCCAGAGGGCCATGGGTATCTCATCTTGTGATCCTTGATGACTCAAAGGAAACAGTTTCTTGTTAGCACAGCCAATGAGCTAGAGGATGAAGTGGAACTGTGGTGTGGTGCAGCCCTGAGCCAGTGTGTTGCAAAAGTCTCAGCTTTATATCCCTGCGTCTCCACGTTAACGAATTATTGCATGACAGACTGAGAAAGGGTCATTAGACCCGAAACATTAACTCTCATTTCTCTTTACAGATCCTGAGCTTTTCCAGCTACTTCTGTTTTTTTTTGATTTACTGCACCCACAGTTCTTTTTAGTTTTTATTACAATCGTGAACAGACCAAATTACCTAAACATCCATGGAAGCAGAAGCATTTCCCTCTCCTCAGCATTAGTTTAATCTTAAACCTAGTGATTGTGGTCTATACAGATCCGACAGTCTATGTCTGCTGCTTCCAGGGCAATGATTGAGACATTCAAAGAGAATAAACTTGAATATTTCTGTTTCCTGCATACACACGAGTACTGTCTCCAATTCTGGACATCATACTTTCAGAAAAAGCAAGGTGCAGAAAAGATTCTGAAGGTTAGTTACTGGGATAACAACTTCATTTGTTATGCAGACAGATTGGTAGAGAGGACAGAGAAAAGATTTGATAGGTGTTATCATGAGAGGTCAAGGCAGAGCAGCTGGAGTGAACCTGGTCCCATTGGCAGAAGGGTCAAGAATCAAAGGATGTAGATTTAGAGTGATTGACAAAAAAAAGACCCTAAAGGTCACATAAGAAAACTTATTCAGTGCATAAAGAAAACTTAAGACCTGGAAGATGGTGGAGGTAAATTCATTTACAGATTTCTGAAGGGATGATGGATACATGAAAGGGGAACAGAATAATTATAAGACCACAGAGAAAGAGCAGGGCAATAGGACTTGTTTAATTCTTCTTGCAGTGAGCTAGTATTTGGTCTATGGCCGAATGGACACCTGCTACACAGTAATTATAATTATTTGATGATTCTATTTATATAGCACCTTGCAATACTTCCCAATATCTCAAAATGCTGCACTGATACACAGAAAAGCACAGCAGCCTATTTACTCACAGCAAAAAGACAAACTGTTCAATTCTCTGGTAAAATCATGCAGCAGGACAATGAAGTAGCATTTGCCATGTGTACCATTTGGCATCATTATTAGTGGGAAACCCAATTGCTAACCATCTGGCAAGTGAAACATTGCTGACATTCCTGCCAAGTGGACTTAAATGGTGACACAGAAATGAACATCTCCACAAGATTTCAACTGGCCTGCCAGGAGAGCAGCAGATACATTTGTTTTGTTTAAAAAAAGAAACACTATTAATAACATTACTTCCCTGATCATTTATGAACTATCACTGCACCTGCCATTCAACAGGCAGAATATTTGCTGAGTTGTATGGAAAATGATTGGGTATGTTCCACAATACTTAAAGGTTTTGTTTTACTGAGATAACAAGGTGTAGAGCTGAATGAACACAGCAGGCCAAGCAGCATCAGAGGAGCAGGAAGGCTGACGTTTCCAGCCTTTTGCTGGTGTGTTTGAGATATTTAAAAAGGGAAAATCTTTATTCAACATGGTGACATTCTGATTTATAGAAAATTCTCCAATGGACATACAGGCATGCAAATGGAAATTAAAGTAAATGACAAGCACACCATGTATTAAAAGCCTTCCATGCCTAACAACAATGCTGACTTTTGCTCTGCTTAGGCTGCTGGAGAACAGAGTTTCTGTGCAGGTCTACAAGTCAGGACAGAGGTCCTAAAGCCTGGAAATAGTCGTAAAAAAGGACATTCTGTTGAGGTATGGACTGTGTCACATTGTGAAAATTAATTCTAGGAATGTCTAGGTAAACTCCTACAGGCCTTGAGAAGGGAGTGATAAGCCACCAGTCGCTGTTGCTTTTTCTGTGTTTGATACAACTGAGAAGTTAAGCCAACCACATTGCTGTGGGTCAGAAGACAAGCCTGCAGGTGATTTTGGGTAAGGATACAGTCTTCCTCCCCTTGAAGGGCATTAGTGAGCCTTAAGTAGTTCAACTTTGCTGGTTAATGAAGCTTAAATTATCCCAGCTGCCGTGAAGTTTGAACTCACGTTTCTCAGATATTAGCCTGAGTCTTGTGACTACTATTCCAGTTACGTTTTGACTGAGAAGCTAAATGGCACAGAAGCTCTGGATTCAAGTCCACTGCTGGACACGCTGGCCTAGGAAGGTGCAGTCATTATTCAGCCAAAGTGGTGGAGCATCAGACATGTTTCTTCCGCCACATGCGAAAAGCAGGCAGTAGGAGAGGGAGAGATCCCTGGTCATTCACAGCTTCTACCATCCCCGATTCATTGCTCCGAGCTATCCCTGCACAGTTGGCAAAAGCTTCTTTCCCCTTGGGGGAAAATATGCAGTCCCACTGACCCAAGCTACTATTAGTGGATGCATGGGACAAACTCAAATGACCCTTCCCCAGGACAGCCTATACGTGAGGCAAGTGCTGAACTCAGTGGAGCTTTCCTCTGAGATAAACAGCTTACACTTTCTCTACTCAAATATGAAGAGTGGCCCCATGTGGTGACGCTTGCCAGCAAGTAAGGAACTTTGCACTAGTACGCATCAGCAATTTGAGGAGAGTTGCTGAAATACCTAACAAAGTTCAAAATAGGGCAAGAAATAGGAGCGGTCACTCCATCTTGTTACACAAGACAAGCACTCAGTGTTATTGCTCAAAACACTACAGCCTTTATTCTTGATTCAATCAAACTGGGGTTTGGACCAGTACATGAACTGTATTCAGTTAGATCCTTGAAGTAAATTACCTATTTAAATTATCCTTTGGTTAACAGTACAAAGATTGCTTATCAAACTGTCACGATCTCAGCAGCAACTTCTCCAGCGGTCTGGGACAGAGGTCTGCTGAGTAATTCAAAAAAATGTCACTCTCATTATTTCAACATCGTACGAAAACTTGCTCTTGAGGTACTGAAGACTGCCGATTCTCTCCTTTCGAGTAACATTGACAAAAAAAGGCAGCATCACACAATTATAATACACAGTTCTGTAACCATAGCGCGCAATTTTCTTCACAAGGTCCGTAATGTGTATTACATTTCTTTGTTGTAGAAACAAAACACTATTGTTTAATTACCAAATTGTAAAAAAAAGCAGCTTTTACATACATCAAGAGCATATAGAACTAGTGCATTTCTGAAGCATCAACTATTTAACAGAATGCATCCTATGTACCACACGTATTGCACTTATCTTTGTGTATACATTTACCCCTTATACGTTGCACCAAAGTCTCTTCAAAGTACATAATTGTATTAAAAGATTATAAAGGTAAAAATACACATTTTTATACAACCAATTCAGAAACTGGACAGAAGACTTTTGTGTTTTTACAAAATGGTGAATGGAAGTGAAATCAAAGTCACAACAAGATTATTACAACTGAGCTTGTGTCAGCTCACTGCTGTTAATAGGTGACAAAGTAAAAGACAGTGGATTGTGTATGAGTTTATGGATAGGTTCATTCTGGTCTTGAAATGCACCTTCCTGATGTACCAACATCCCTTTGGTTATTTGGCAGACACAGGCAGAGGAGTGGGAAAACTAAATATCTTGGGTACAGATCAAGACAGAATTGCATTGCCACATGAACAGAAATTGCTGGGAAAACCCAGCAAGCCTGGCAGCATCTGTGGAGAAAAAGCAGAGTTAATGTTTCAGTGTCCAATGACCGCTCTTCAGAATGCCTTTCAAATTCCTTTTTGGTTTAAACTTGCATTGCTACCAATTAATTGACCTGCCTCGTTTTCTCTTGTACAGAAATCCCTTGCTCTTCACCTCCATTACTGTTTTATCATTCTGAAAAAGAGCAGAGTCTGATAGCCAAAGCCAGCTCTCTCACACAGCGGAGTATAGTTACTTCTATTTCAGTTCCTTAAATGAGAAACAAAGACCATTGACAAACTTCTGCTTTAACCTAGTGGGCAAAGGCATTACAGCATTAAATCATACAAGACCCAATGATCAATGCCTCCAGCTCCACTTTCATTAGCCTGAGCAGTAGCTGGACCCTTCCAATCCAGGCTAGCTGCTACCCATTACACTGGTGGTGAGTGAGACTTGCTCAGGGACTAACCTGCCAATGTGAGATTTGGTGACCTTCCCACATTTACCAAAAGAAATTGCAACATGAATTTACACATGTACAGACTACATGTGTACCTTCAGGTCAGTTCTGAAGTTTGAACATGAGACTCTTTCTTGTACACACTGACAAAACAGTGCTAAAGTGTAATATGGGACAGCCTGTGGATTTACACCGAGGTAGGGAACTCAGAGGGTCTCATTCCTACAGTTGTCTCAGAGTGGATCCTGATGACCTGAAAGCCAGTCACCAAGCAGTGACAGCAGGGGCTGAAATCCTGCTTCTAACTGCTCGATCAAAGGTGCATGGCCGACCACAGGAAAGTAATCATATTTCAGGGGAAGAAAACAATACTATTAAAGGCTTTGTGGAACAATTCTTGTTGCACCAGTACAGTTTCCTGATCTCAAAGTATTGGCTGGATAGTAGCCAGGGAAGGGAATGCTTTGTTAAGGCCTAGAAAATGACATATTCATATCAAATGTGTCTGCTTTAAACAGAGACAACACATTAAAACAATGGATGGAGGAAATGCATTCAAAAATATTAGGGGTTCAGATGCTAGTATTGATTAGCAGAATTTCAAGATTCAAATTTTCTTTGCAAAAACAAACATGAAAATCAAAACTAGTGTGAAGAACAGTGCTTAAATTCACTGAACTGCAGTTTTCTTGAATACGTAGGTAGGATTTGACCATTTGTAACTGCCAGTGCTGTGTGGTTGGGGAAAATGGAGGCTGGCTGTTTCATTGGTCTCAGCAGGTCCATACTGAGGTTGAATACTGAAAAGTCCTTGTTTAACGAGGGAGAATGTCATTAGTCAACATGACTTTCACACTGTAGTCGGCATAAAACAGTATTGGTACAAGCCATGGAAGAGTTACTGTATCTGATCTCTAGTTGAGAAAGGGCAGAGAGCATTCTAAAAAGGTCAGAAAGATACATTCTCCCCCACCACAAAGAAAACTTTGGCCTGCAGGGTTTTCAAAGGGTATGAAATATAACCGGGTGGGAATGGGGAAGTAGTGAGATAACAGAGATGGAAGACCAAAACTTTGCACACTTCACCTTTTGGGTGATCATTGGCAATGGAAAGACATTAGTGTTGGGCATCGTGGATGAGACAGACTGTCTGTCGTTGACCTGCCATCTTACATACAGATGCAAACAGAAATGAAAATGGAAGAAGACAAACACAGCAACAGCAAAGAGAAAGGCAGCAAAAGTGGGACGATGCCTTTGGGTGTGTTCCAACACATTTTAAAAAAAGCAACATATCTGAATCCTGGCAATGTTCCTGCTTTGTGGTGAAGCTGCAAACTTGGCAAAGTTGCTGTGGCTCTTGACCATCTGACTCATTACAGCATCACAAACAAAAACACAAACACAGTGTATGCCGCGTGACTTGTACAGGAGGCACAACTCCTTGTGTGCTTACCAAACCTTCTGCTCGCTGAGCCATTTAACAATGGGTATCAGGGGAAAATGCTGAGGTACAATCTTCTACATGGTAATTTCAACATTGCTAAATCTTCGTGGTGAAATACTGATCCAACACCATGGACTGACAGCCTTGAGGGGCTGTGGAATGCAGAACTTCTTTTCCACAAGCATAATCATAGGGCTGCCTGGGCTAGCCGTCCAATTTAGTCAAATCAGCACTTCATCAATCCCTGACAATATCATATTACAACAAGGAAAAGAGAAGGTCAAATTATTCTGACAGTGCACAAAACATCAATCGTGGTACACGTATGGTACAAAATGTCATTTGAAAATATTTAATAAATATTGCTTTTTACTCTTTACATATAGATTGACTTAAAAAGGAACACAGAGTAAAACATTGGCCTGGGTTCCACATGGTGGAACCAGAAGTATTTACTATGAAGTGACTTTGGTTAACTTGTGAGTATAAATGGGGCATTGATTTTCCAAATTGTTTTCCAGAAATGTGTTTGTTTTTCTTAAATTAAGAAGAAGCAAAAAGGCACAGCACTATCACACTTCACACAACGGTTTTTGTTTCAAAAGCTTATTTCTTGTATAACTTCTAAAACCCTAGGTAAAGTGTACAAAGCTTTTAATAAACAACCAGCAACTCATATCTGAAATTCAAAGTTACAATGAGTTATTCCTTGAAAAGCAAACACTGAACAACTACTAACACATTAATCACCACTCCAGAGCCCAGAGGTGTACACAGCTAAAATGCCCCCGTTGGAGGCACTTTTTAAAAATTTTCTTCTGTATTTCCACATTACATCCTTGCTCGTGCTAAATGCAACCCAGGATCATCCTCTGGTGTGAAATGTAAGTGTCAGGCATTGTGAACATCCAACTTAGTGAAAACAATGGCCAGACTTCAGAGGGAGATGAGCTTTCCTCCCTTTGAGGGGACTGTCTCCACTTGAAAGTGTTACATTCTCCAGGCAGTTCAAGCTGATGGCAATGGCCGGGGTTTGTGGGAGGTGAGTGGATGTTCAGTGAATAATGAGGATCTTTAACTTGGATGGTAATACCGTTCTCAGGAATTTCAAAGCTCTTCAACAACTCCAGTTTTTTTTTCTCCCCCTCTGTTGACATATTGCTGTGTTGTCAGAGACAGTTACACTTTATTCTGCTTCTGTCTCCTTCCTATTTAGTGTTATGTGCTTATTGTCTGGTCTGGTTAGGTGGTACCATCCTTGGGAAAGTGCGTTTGCTCCTTTAAGAGTCGCCTCTCCTGCCCCTTTCATTCTTCTCAGCACCCACGAGGGCCAAAAGGACCACAGCACAGCTACATCAACAATTGAGAACAGGCCCAAGCCAATTCTACACTGTTGATTTTTATTCTCTCCGCTTAATGCTTTAAGGAGGAAAGGTCATCAACTTTAGTGTTTTCTTGAATATACAAACTAAACTGACTTCCTCTTTATTACCCCTGTTCTCTTCATCCCTTCTTTCTTGGTGAAATAACACTGAACAGAAAACTAAAAAGACTGAAGTCAGTTCACGAGGACATAACCTCCGTGTTGGGTATCAACTGTCTCCATCATCTCACAGTCAAAAAGTCCTGGTAGCTCAGGGATGGTGATGTTCTTGTAGGTGGTTGGTGAATCAGAAGTAGCACCGCATGCCTGGCTTTCAGGCAAGGTCAAGGCAGCCTGCGGGGTTTGGCCCAGAGTGTACGGACAGTGTTCAGGGTAGCTGGGTTCTGGAGGGGTGGCTCCCACAATTTCACAGGCCTGGTAGGAGTACTGAAGGATTTGTTGCTGCGGTGGCTCAAGGTGAGCTTGGGACTGAAGTGGAGGCGGGGTGGGCTGCTGGCCTGGTGCCGTTTGTTGCAGTGACAGCTGAAGCTTGTACTGCTGGCTGAGGAAGGGTTCGCACTGCATCTGTTCGGAGGGCTCCGGCACTGGGCTCAGAGGTTGGGCCATGCCGAACTGCTGCTGCTGCTGGGCTTCAGGATGAGGTAAGGGCATCTGCTGGGCTCGCTGTGGGTACGAACCCTCTGCAATGTGCATCTGGTTAAAGTATGCCTGGAGCTGCGACTGTTTGTGGAGAATCAGCCGTTTCTGCTGTAACCTGAAAACGGGAGATTAAAAGGTTTAGAGTGAAGATACAATTCACAAGGTGATTGAGACAAGCTAGTAATACCATAGATCAGCACCTGAGGGGAAAGCCTTGGATTTACTGTGTGCTGATTTGGAGACTCAACTTTCCAAATAGAAGGGCTGGAGCTAGTTACTTGCCGTTTTGGGTCAGGAATTTAAACTTTTGACATGGGATGCTTCTTTGAACAGCAAGGTTGGCAGGTCTCACCTGTGTTCTTGGAGTTGCTGCTCCAGACTCCTGGGGGCTTCCTTGCAATACAGTGGGCAGCTGTTTTGTGCGTTGTTCAGTAAGCTTGGGTTCTGTTTTAAAAAAGAAATGTGATAGCACAGAATTTTAATTACAACAACTTACATTCACGCAGCACCTTCAATATAGCAAGATCACATCACCCCCTCCATCACCGAGATACTTTACCAGAGGTCTATGAACAGAAAAGTGTTGTAGACTTGAGCTTCAGTAAGGAAAGAGATGGTTTCCAATGGAAAGAGATGGGTGCTGGTTGGAGAAAGAAACTTGCAGTCAGCCAGAATTGAAGCAAGGCAAGATAGGGTTGTAGGGACGGAGGGATGAAGCCATGAAAGAATTTCAACAGAAGAATGAGAAGTTTTAAGTTACCTCTGTAGATAACTACAAGGAAATCATCATTCATTGAAAGAACGTAATGGTAAGAACCCTTATAGACCTCATTTTTGCATTTTTGTTTTGAAAATATCCAACTCACAGCAAATGAGGAAGAGATACTCATTTCCACATCCTTGCTTCAGAATCACTGATGACAATGGTACCACTAAGCGGAGAACACTCAATTATGATGAATTAATCATTTTTTAAAACTGCAGATCTAATTTTAAAATACTCTAGTTTACAAGCAATGTACTCTTTATTCCTGGAATAATCTTTAACATTTTCACTGAGTGAACAGTAAATGCAAAAACACACATTGTTTCCATCTGTGCCAAAATGTGTTTAACTCTTAGAACTGTTACAACACAAATAGGCTATTTGGCCCATTATTCCTCTGCATGTTCTCTGCATGACAATCTACTTAGTGCTACTCCCCTACTTTCCCTGTATTCCTGCGTATTATTTCCCTTGAGCTTAGGCAAGCTCACAGGGGAGGCAATGGCCCTTTGGTATGACCACTAAGGTATTAATTCAGAAACTTGGCTGATGTTCTGGAGAGAGAGATAACAGGAACTGCAGGTGCTGGAGAATCCAAGATAACAAAGTGTGGAGCTGGATGAACACAGCAGGCCAAGCAGCATCTCAAGAGCACAAAAGCTGACGTTTCGGGCCTAGACTCTTCATTGGAAAAAAGACTTCTTTCTGATGAAGGGTCTAGGCCCGAAACATCAGCTTTTGTGCTCCTAAGATGCTGCTTGGCCTGCCGAGTTCATCCAGCCCCACACTTCGTTGCCCTGATGTTCTGGGGACATAGGTTCGAATCTCACCATGGCAGATGGTGGAATTTGGATTCCATAAAAATACGGAATTAAGAATCTAACGATGATTAAAAATCCATCTGGTTCACTAATATCCTTCAGGGAAGGAAACCGCCATCCTTACTTGGTCTGGCTCCATGTGACTCGAGACCCACAGCAACGTGGTTGACTCTGGGCAATGAGGGATGGGTAATAAATGCTGGCCTGAGGTGCCCACATCCCATGAGTAAATTGAAAACAAGTGGAAAAAAATAAATGAAGAAAATAAACGCAAATCCTGGGCTCTCACTCCTTTCACCACTGAACAGTTTCACTCCTCTCAACGTTGAACGAAAGTTAACTGCAGGTTAAACATGAAGCTTGTGGGCATTTGTTCAGGCACTTCAGCCCACCCCACCCCACGTTTAATAATGAGGCTTTCCAGCTACAGCTTCAATTCCTGTTGCCTCCTGAGCCACATGTTCTGCCTGTCAGTCTCCATCACCCACACAACATGCACAGAGCACAGGCCAGGCCTGTCATTGTTCTGGGATTTTCTCAGCTGTGGGCAAGTCAGGATTAAAAACTGCTGCTGTAGCGACAACTTTGTGAACAGGAAGAAAATACTGGAAATACTCAGCCGGTCTGGCAGCATCATTTTCCTTCTGCATTGTTTCAAAAACTAATTTTCCCTCTCATCCTTATACTCATTATAAAGCTTACAGATTTTCCTTTCGCGTTAACAGTCCAAATGACACTATAATATTCTGAGTCATGCTCAACATGGGTCTGGCAATGCCTCAAACAGAATAACTCCCATGTTTTAGCAGTATGCACAGTAGACTGTAATCCCACACTGCTGGGTTCTCACAGCTAATTCACAGAAACAGTCAGTAAGTGTTCCTGTCATGGGTTCTCAGTTAATAGGTTTTGTTGCTCTCGGTAGAGGGATTCAGTCGGGAGTTTGGAAGGAAAGAAGAGATTGTGCAAGTAGATGTACGACGTATGGAATAGTGTATTCCCAGTTGGGCAGTGAGCTTCTGATTGTGGGCTGCTGTTTAATCTTCAATATACAGGGATCCCTCGTGCTGATGTTATCAGGAGCTAACATCTGTATTCTTCCAAAACACAGCTGTTCAGGGCTGAGACTCTGGTTTCTTGCCCGACACCCAGATTTGAATCAAAAGGACATAACCACCGGGGAGTGGAGTGCCTTATTGAAGTGATAACGGAATAAAGCTTCATTAACACTCCATGGCAGCTTGGAAGCTCGGTGGTTAGCACTGCTGCCTCACATCACCAGAGATCGGGTTCAGTTCCAGTTTTGGGCAACTTCCGTGTGGAATTTCCACATTCTTTCCGTGTCTGCGTGGGTTTCCTCTGGGCACTCTGGTTTCCTCCCACAGTCCAAACGATGTGCAGGTTGGGTGGTCTGGCCATTCTGAAATTGTCTGTAGTGGTCAGGGACGTGTAGGCTAGGTGTGTTAGCCATGGCAAGTATGGGATGTCTGGTAAGGCCGGTACAGACCTAATGGGCCAAATGGTCTCCTTCTGCACTGGAGGGGGTTCTATGATTCAATGAATGAAAGAGGCTTGAAAACTGAACAAAGCTAATGTTGCCCAAAGGCTGACAAATAGCTGCTGCCCTCAGCCCCTGCAACATTCTGAATTGCAACACCAGAGACACAAAAACCCAAATGTAAGGCATCTTCATGCTGTTAAGTGATTTGGAAAACTTCAGTCTCTTCTTTTGAATTTTGTATACAAATCATATGATACTGGCCTCTGCATCCTCAAGGTATTTAACTTCCCATTTTCTCGATATTAAACAGCTACACCCAACTCCAGATGGTTGGCCCTAACTAGGGGCAAAGTTAAAGGACACAAGATTTATAAATCTCACCATTGCCAGACTGGGAGCCAATAAAGGTCAGAAAGTGTTGGGGTGATCAATGATCTTTGTCTGTGGGGAGAAAGATATTGGGACAAAAACACATTGCTCTACCAAGTTCCAATACATCCATGAGTAAATGGGCTTTTATATTGTTCCTAGTTATACTTTAAGGGGTGCAGCACCAAGGGGGCGCGGCTCCCTGGCCACAGAATGACTGCTGGCTATTGTGGGTTTTGGGACAAATGCATCTGTAACCAGGTTTGGTTTATTCCTAACAAAACGCACTGCCTTAAGGTATAGAAATCGTCAGCTGAAGTGTAGGAACCTGAGGGGTGACCTTACAGAGGCCTACAAGATAGGACAGATAGCCAACAGCTTTTCTCCAGGGTAAGGGAGTCTAAAACTGGATGACATAGGTTTAAGGTGAGAAGGGAGGGATACAAAAGGATCAAGAGGCGCATTTTTTTAAAAAAAAGTACAGCAGGTGATGAATGTCTGGATCAGAAGTGAGTACAATTTTGACATTTAAAAAACATTTAGACAGATGCATGGATAGTAAAGGTATGGAGGCCTATGGACCAAATGCAGGCAAATAAGACTATGTTAATTGTAAAACTTGCATGGGCAGGTTGGGCCAAAGGTCTACGTCCATGCTGTAGGCCTCAATGATTCTATAATTTAAATTTTATAAATAAAATACCATACCGGCAATCGGTGTTGCAAATAGTGTGTTTCCAGGCTCTGGCGACGTGACAAAACGTGTGGATGAACTCCATTCGGGAATAATGCTACATTTTCTTGCTGATGAGATGCTTCATCCTATAACAAAAGACATGACAGTGACATTTTTTGTTCTGTTTTGCACAGTCTGCTTAATGATTGTCTTTCAAGTTGCAGTTACAATAATACTGATGAGACAGGTTCAACCAAAACTGCAAGGTTTAATGGAGGTGTGGCATTTCGAGTTGCAGCAGAAAGTACTGGCGTTATGCCACACAACAAAGGCAAAGACATTTCAATCCACTCTGTGGAGGTGAATGTGCAAGGTTTGAGAGAGGAGCTCCAAAGTATAGCTGGAATACATGAGCACATAAAAGGCACTTTCTGGCTGGGAGTGGGATGCAAGTTCAAAGCTAACTTACAGCCAAGAATGAGATGGAGCCATCAGAAAAAAAAGAATCAGCAGAAAGATGTCCCACCAGTGGGGATGTGTCATGCAGGGATAGTGGGATAGACAAGTATGTGTGTGTGATAATACTGATGGTTATGAATAAGAATTAAACAGGCACCCTGGGCTTTAGAAATAAGAGCAGAGAGCCTCCAAGTTGGAGAGTATATAGGCCATTATAAACACTGCCTCTGTTGGAAGATTGTATTAAAATCTGGATGCAATAATATGAGAAGGAGCAGAGGAGGTTTACAATGACAGAGAGGAAGATTATAGACTGAGATTAGAGAGATTGACACTCTTCCACCCAAACTGCACTGACACTCCCTTCATACTCTGATGCACACTCCCTACACTGACACACACCTCCAGACTAACACTCTCTCCCCACATTCCCTTCTACACTGACACTACCCCGTCCCAACACTTCTTCACTATATAGCCCCCCCCAAGGCTCTAACTCATCACCAACACTCCACCCCCTAGCTACCCCAGTGGTCACTTCCAACCACACTAACCCCAACACTGATACTCCAACCCACTCCACTCACTGACGCTCCATCCCATACTCCTCCCTCACACTGACACTCCCATCACTCTGACACTCTCCCAATATCTGCCCCTCACAAAGACACTCCCCCTCAATTTAACTCCCCCTAACACTTCTCAACCACATTGACACTCACCCCCCACATCCCCCAAATTCTAACTCTCCCCCACTCACACTGACACTAGCCCTCACATTGACAGTCTCCACAACTCTCCTCATTGACAGACTCTCACATCTCCATGACTCTGGGAAAGCCATTGAAACCACAACGTATTTTTTTCTTGACCGGTTGTTCTTAAGATTAGGTGAGGGTGTTGGTCTCTAAGGATGCTGAGATTAGGACATGGATGCAGTCTCAAATGGGAGAATGGTTGACTGTGAATTGTGTAAACATCTAAACTGTATTATGCTCCTTGGGTGACTTGATCCTGGTCATGCTCGACAGTTGTCTCTCCTGTGCCACGTAGACTCATTTATATTCGCTTTACCTTTTGTTTCTTGTTAGTGTGACAGGACAGTGACATGTGCAACTGCATTAAGCTTAATTCTAATGGGATATCCATTGACGTCATCAAATACTGTTGAACGTGAATTGCTTGAATCTTCAGTTTCTCCTAGGAGTGTCTCTGGTATCTTTACTAATCCAGGTAGTAATTTATTGTTACTTCTATTGATGAAAATACCGTAAAATGTGTATAAGTCGCCATAATCTGGCACCATTTAAATTGCATAAGTGATTGAAAAGAAACAATTCACACAAAGTAAGGACAAATTTCATTTTCTGTTCCATATATGCCTTCTTGATTTTCTAAGTGAATACCGGGCGCCGCCACACTCCACAGCCACTAAAGCATATTCTGAGGCTGCAACATCAGGGAGTAAGTGCACTAAAGCTGCCCCGCTGATGCTGATCAGACTCACAATGTTGCCTCTGCCAAGGCCACCTCGTTGCTGGAGATACTCCAGCCACTGCCACAACCAGGAGACTGTCCCATGTATCCAGGATCAGAGCCCGTCTCAACTTCCGAGGACAGAGGGACAGTTCCTTTCTAAGGAGGATGCTCCAATTGGGTTCACCACGTTTTATGAGCAAACTTTTGCCCTTTTGTCTAGCGCTCTGATCATGTATCCTTCTGTTTCTGGAACTGAACTATGTTCTGGATGCATTTTCTGCTTCCAACCTGACTTTCTCAAAAGCTGAAACTTCCTTGGACTGCAAGAAATCTGATAAAGGCTCATCAGTAATTCCGACAAAAATTCTGTCTGTAATGAATTTTGATTCCAAGGCCCCACTAACCTATAGAGGTCATTAATTACATTATCTGAACTCCCTAGCATGCTGAACTCTGCTGTTATGTCTTGCTCTTTTAAAGAGTTTTATTTGCTATAAATTGGACTAATTATCAAAGGCTTTTAAATCATTTTCAGAAGTATCTGTGCCCCCTTTGATATTTCAGTGAGTTATAATATCACACATATAGAACCTATTAAATAGTGAATTAACTTGTTCAGCATCAGACTTAAACTTAATTTTTAAGTGATTTTATATCTCAAGAACTGTTCTCTCCAAGTTGTCCAATTCCACAGCAAGTAATCACATCAACAAATGCTCCACAATTTGATGAAGGGTTTCTTCCCAGTTTTGGAGAGATGCACATACAAGTGAGAGCAGGTGTGTTCCACAGCAATACGACAAACTACTAGCCAGTTGGTTTGTTGCTGCTCGCAATCTCCTTCTGAGTGTTATATCAAAAAAAAATGACAGGAGTATTTGCTCGAGTTAAGAGATTAGCCCAGGCATTGAAAAAGTATCAAATATCACATCTCCTTCATGTCTTGATACTAGAATAGATTTTAGTATAAAGTTTACCTGATGGTGACCAGTGAGAAGACTCTGTAAATGTGGTGCTGGTGACCCATCAGGATCCTCATCTGATCCCAGCTGTTCATACAACATCTGGACCTTGTTGAGCTCTAGGATCCCTTTGGTCCTGGCCAAATTCTGAAGATGCTGGCGAAAGGCTACAATACCTAGTTGAAAACACGGAATCAACTGGATCAGACAGAATCAAGGAAACACAACTATGCAAAATCACAGCACAGGAGGCCATTCAATCCCTTGTGCTTACACTACCTCTTGAAAAGAGCAGCTATGCTTACTGCCTAACTCTGCACCATTCCTCCAATTGTGTAGGCTTGTCACCTGCTAACACAGTACCTGCCCAAATTCTCTTTAAAATTACTCATGGAATCAGCCTCTATCAACTTGCCATGAGGAGTATCAGGTTTCAAAAACTGGGCAAGAGGGGAATAAGGTGCAGAGAGTACAATGGGCAGCCTCTTCAAATTCAGTAAATTAACTCTTCTGATCAATGAGGAATTTTTCATCTCAGACTCAGGCTTGCTTCCCCCGTGGGTATTCAAGAACCTTCTCCTTGTCAGCGCAAACAGGAACTAAAAGGTCAGAAACTTTTCTCCGTCAGTAAGGCTTCACACGGGAACTCATGAAAAAGTGTAGGAGCGCCAAACAAGCCAACATTTTTCAACAAAGGGGAAAACACCAAGTTCTCTAAAGAGACAAACACTGAGGAGGAATGATGCGCTGATTCATCTTAATCCTCCCCACTCCATCCACCAGCTGTTGTTCCAAGCACCCTGCTCCAGTTCAATCCACTGTCCTACAGGCACTATAAAGATGCACTTTTACTACTTTCAACACGTATGTTACTGCACTTTTGCAAACCTCACCTCTCTAAAGCAACAGGCAATACAACAATGCAATATCCAAACATACAATGTTTTGGGCAGATACCAATGATACAAATTTGTAAATTCCTTAGAACAAGTCTAATCACGTCAGTTTGAGCAAAAACGTTACTCTGTCAGCATAGCTCAGTTGTCAGCGTTCTTGGCTCACAAACAGGAGACCATGGATTGGAAACTAACTTCAGGACTCCAGCACATAAGCCATACTGACGCTCCATTGCACCATATATTGATGGAGACAATTAAGTGGTTGCCTGTTCCAAACTTTAGACAGTTGTAAAAGGATCCTTGTTGCTAAATGGTAGCAGGTCTGATGATGGCAACAAACTTCATTCAACCAACACTACCAAAAAAAATAGGTTTTCTTGTGTGAAAGTGACTTTTTTTTGCTTTCATAGCATTCATCAAATTTTCAAAGTAACTCACTACATACAAGGTATTTTCTAATGCAGTAATAAGCTATCCTTATAAATCTGCAGAAAGGCAACAGTTGCTGTTATTTAGGATCTGTAACTGACTTTGTATCAAAATGGGCAGTAAGGAGGAAATGCTTGACGTTTCAACTCACCACAGGCCACAAATTAAAGTTTCTCACACAGTTATAATGCAGCGGCTAAACAGATGTTTTTCACTTGTGGGTGAAATCTGAAGTAGGGGCCGTAAAAACAAGGCAGTTAGTAATAAAATAAACAAGGAATTTAGGAGAAATTCTCTTATTTGTAGAACGTTGTGGCATTCACAAGGAATAGTTGAGTTCAATGGCACAGATGAATTTAAAAGGAAAGCTAGATAAATGTTTTAACAAGAAAGAAAAGGAAGGATCTAGTGATGGAGGTGGGTGATGAAGAGTGACAGGTGGTTTATAACTTACAAACACAAGAGTGCTTTGGTCAACAGGAGACCAATGTTCTGCCCTCTGCACTCAGACAATATCCAGTGGGCTGTTCCAGACTGATGGGAATGCAGGAGTAAAGTTGCACTGAACCTCCCTGGTTGAACTACTGATCTGTCCACATAAACATCCTTTCTTCTTAAACAAAAACATCAGAGACTGAAGTCTACTGAATGCAAAAAAAGGCACCAGATTTGAAAAAAAAACAGCTGCTTCAGGCAGATGATGATGATGATAACGGCATACACTTCGTTGCTGTAATCACGCAGACCTGTCAGCATTCTTTTAATCACCTTGTGAAACTGATAGCAACCTGTAGTGGCCCTGCATTGAAAATAAAACAGAAATCCAGAGGGTGCAGACTCCTCCACAGGCTTGCAGACGAAATCAATTTCTGATCTGAACCACCACATTCTACAGTTTAATCTGAGGGAAACATGGTGGCAATGTCACTAGACTTAGTAACCCACAGACCCTGGCTGATGTCACAGAGATATGGATTTAAATCCCAGCACAGCAACTGGTGGGATCTTAACTCCACTTACAAAAATCGGATTTGATAGCTCGTCACAGTAATGGTGATCATAAAACTGTACGGCTCACTAAGTGCCTTTTAGGGAAGGAAATATGCCATCCTTATCTAGTCTGGCCTACATGTGACTCTAGGCTCTCAGCAACATGGTTGACTCTTAACTGCCCTCTGAAATTGAGCTAGCCTGCCATTCCAAGGACAATTAAGGATGGGAAACAAATGCTGGCTTTGCCAGTGATCGTCCATGCCCCATGAAAGAATAAATAAATAACTATTTTAAAAAGTCAAGTCTTGAAGAATGAGATACCATGTACTGAACCATAATCACAGTTTAGCTTTTGAAATTTGTTCACAGCACTTCAGCTCTTGCCTTAAATTCACGCGCATACCCAATCTTTATTTTACACTCTTGAAATTTAACAAAAGGTTAATGACAAAACTGCCTACTCATTCTTGGCTTGCTGTCTAAAAGAATTCTTCAGTGTGACTGGCTTCATCTGGTTGATTGGACGCTGGGAGAGCTCATGTAGCTGAAATTAAAACCGGGGATGGGAAATCCATGCCAGAATGATCATTAGAATTTAATGGGCAACTACTTTGAGGTCAGGTTTCTGTTGCCAAAAAGATCTGGGTCAACTCAATGGAATTTGAATCAAAGAAATAACTGAGCTACTTGACAAACTATTGCTGTTTCTAAGTCAAAAAGGTCCAAATCTCTCTCAATTCTGTTGCTGGAAGTGGCTAGAGTCAGCAATGAGGAAAGATGAATGAGGAATCAGAGATATAACAACAGCAGAAGAGGTCAATAGTGACAGTTTTAATACTAGTTCCAGATTTTCTACTCTAGTTGATTTTTCCTGTTGTCTTTTCTCTTCTAGGATAATAGGTTGGCACAACACAAGGAGGTCACTAAAGCCACTGTCACAATGTTGGCTCTGAGACACAGTGCTATCTAACGCCATTTAATATCTTTATTCAAGTATACACAGACCAGCTTGCTTTGTAGTAATGTCTGCTATATACCAGTAGTCATTCAAATCATAAGACTAGTCTCCCATTTTCTGCTCTAGCATCAATCCTCAGTTTACGGTGCCCAACAGGGACAAGAATAGCTCATTTTAGCTCTTCCATCTTACTAGCTAAGAACATAGCTTGCCAGCAATTTAATTTCACATGGCCAACTTTCCCCTTAATACCAAAGCTTAACAAAAAATAAAATCAACAAATCTCAGGTTCAAAGTTAACAATTCATTGAGCATCAACTGCCATTTGAGGAGGAGGTGTCCAGACTTTTACCAGCCTTGGTGGGCATTAGTGTTTCTAAATTGCATTCCTGAAGGGCATGATTAATTCTTAACTTCACTGACCAGAAATAATTTTTCATTATTTAACTTTTCAAACCATTTTCTATGTCAGCACAGGTCTAATGGTCAGCACTCTCCATTGACTATCCCGATATATTTAGAAGTATTCCACACAACACAGTACAATAGGGGGAGCTCAAGGGGATGGATTCTCAACTGCATGAGGAGGTGGGACCAGAGGCAGATCTGCAAAATCCCAACCGGGTTAGTGTACGGTATGTTCTCACCACTATGTGCTCCACTTGGCTTTTGTTAATGCAGAGGGCATTTAAAAGTTACAAAAGGGTTACAGGCATTGGTCACTCCTTCTGAGCTACCCCTCTACAACAGCGCACTGACAGCGTTGTGCAATGTTTACTGCAGCAATGTATTAAATCTTGAGGGCACCTCCTCTTTGAGGGACCCTTTCTGACAAACAGGTCACCACTCTCAATGTCAGGAGGTCTCCAATTGGATTGCACCCTGGTTCTTGACTGGACTTCCCTTCGAAAACATCACATTGCGCTACTGATACTATTGTGAAATTGGGACACAGACGATCTCCCAACAGACAGATCTCAGACCTTGAACAACAGTTCAGCACAACAGGTTAATATTGCACCACAGGAAACGGAGAGTTCTAAGAGCCCGAGTGCCTTGCAAGAAACAAATCCTGAGTATTTTCACAATCAGGTCATACTGGAAGTACAGTGGTGATTAACCGTCGTGACATAGCCGGGTATTAGCGACAAAACTCACTCTCTCACACACGGTAACAAAGGCATGGTAGGTAGTCACCTTGTGTTAAAGATGTATCAGAAGCCCTTCGGCCTTCCCGGAAGCTGACTGGTGACCGGTTATGCACCTCGCGTTTCTGGGAAGTCAATGCCTCCATTGCTGGGTTTGGTGGCCTGATGCCAATCAGTGGAGGAGTCATTCGTGCTGTTGGTTGGTTGAGAAGAACGACATCTTTCGGGCATGGTGTATCCTCGAGAATATTGAGCTCACTGTGCATCAATCCCATATCGTATTCTGAATCGACGCTCCCCAAGGATGGATTATTGCCTACAGTGTACAGTTTCCCTGCATGGGGCAATAGATAGATACATAGGTTAGGATCAGAACAGGCCAGCAGATGCATCAAATCCAGTGGCAGTGTTGCTTTGAACCCCTTTGACCCAACCAAATGTTAATGCAAATTTGTGATTAGAGAAGGTAACAGTAAATCAGTTCTGCATTTTATGCTAAACATTAAGGGTTCTGAGCAACTGTGGGAAATCCCTGCACTGTCACTTCCAGTATTTCTGCCATTAGGCAGAACTAGTGATATATTAACAATGGAATGAAGTCCCCCCACTTCATTTACTGTCACAAATGCCTCAGAAAAGCTGGGATTGAGGAATTGCTGTCACATTCCTTGGATCTGGAGTTGCCATGGCAATGGAATCAGAAGAGAGGGCTTTATAATATAAAAGGACAATGTTACCAGGGCAACGGACAGCAGCGCAATGGACTTCATTTTACACAGCTTGAGCGTTAAATAGAAATAATTATACTTCGGTTAGACAAGTGCTGTGGTGGCTTTGTTGACCCTGGGCCCTTCTCACAGAGATAGTGGCGACATTTCTAGTACTGCCTAAGGTGATGGCAGAAAGTAACAGGTAGTTACTAAGGCGTTAGCTCAGCTTACACAAGGTTCAAATCTCTCACAGAGAGGCCTCTGTGACTGGAGAGGAAACTTGTGCAGTAGGGTCCGGTCTCAGCAGACCAGGGCTAGGACAAATTTGTGATCACATTGTTATGTGTACTCAGGTATAGAAGTAGTCAATAAAGCTTAAATCAAATCAAAAGTTTAACTACATACATCCTGGAGATCAATTGTACTATTCGATCAATAGACTGGGGAGATACCTGAACTTGATACAAGACCTATGGGGCTTATATAGCAGTTGGGCCAAATCTGGAATTAAATTCAACACAGATTAAGGCCATTTAGCCCACTGAGCCTGCACTGGCTCTTCGAATGCGATAATCAATTAATTATTTTCACAGCCCTGTCCTTACCTCATAGCCCTGCAAATATTTTCTTTTCATGCATACGTGCAATTTTTCTTTCAAAGCTGTAATTAACTTTACTCCCACTACGTTTTCAGGCTTTACTTTCCAGACCGTAACAACTGGCTACATTAAAGAAAGACTCCTCTACTACCCTCTGGTTCCTTTACCAATTATGATAAGAGTGAGAAGAAGGAGGGGTGCTCCAGTCAGAACTACGGTGGGTGGTGCAGACAAAATCAAATTGAACAGTTCCCATTTTTGATCACTATCCTGTCCAGGATGCACATCAAGTAATTAGGACTAAGATTGCACTGTTGCACTCAAAGGAAGAATTTAAAAGATATATGTAGTGATTGGAATCAGGTGGATCTCATTGACTACAGGGTCCTTGAGTTGGGGTTGTAAACCCGGGCCAAATCGGGGGCACTGGTTGATAGATATAAACAGGGGATTTCGAATCTCCTCACTTCAGGGAGTGGCTCTGAGCTGGCTGGTCACAATCAGTGTACTTGGAATTAGAAGGGTGATTTTGGTGATGGGATACTGGCCTCGGCACAGTTATTTCAATATATGCATTTATTCAAGGGTGACACAGTGCTGCTTAGAGGAGAATTTTGGATTTTAACCCAGTGACAATGAAACAATACTGATACAACTCCAAGTCAGGATAGAGGGGTACTTGTAGGTGGCAATTTTCTCATCCATCTACGCAGTAGAGGTTGTGGGTTTGGAAGGAGGTGCTGAAGGATCCTCGGCAATACACTGCAGCACATCTTGCAAATGCTAGACACTGCTGCAACTGTGCAACAAGGACGAGTTACCAGCTAACATTCAATCTAATAAACTCAATTATAAAACACACGATACCCGAGAGTACCAGTCAATCTTGGAAGTATACCTCAGACAGAAAGAATCTTTTGAGCAAATGCGGGAATAAAAACAGACAAAATGGTTCGTACCTGTGCTTGGCATTGCCATTGGCTGGTTGGTCACTTCAGCCAGAGTGTGCCGCCTCTGGCCACAGCGCATTGCCTGAAATGATGCGTACACCTGGGCGGGGTCCTCTTCCGAGTCATCCTCAGTCTCTATTCCCTCATCGATGGATGTCTCCATCATGTTGCTAGGAGATGGTGGACATCCTTTTCTTGCCATTACAGGAGGCACAGGGTCCAGAAGACAACCATTTACCTGTGAAATTTAGTTATAACAATTAGTCACATACATGACAATTTGAGATAGTCCTTAGAGTGTGTTCTATCTCTCGTTTGCATTGAGGATTTAAACCATGGCTTAATAACCCTAAGGGTGGCAAATTATTGCCATAAAATACATCAACTACTCCCAACTCAAAATTCCAACCTTAAATTGTGCAACCCTAACTTTTAAATAAACCATCTGGGATATTATTCTACATCACAGAATTTTTTTAGTTCTGGAATTGTATTTATATCACCATCATAGCACACTGTTCAATCAGGCCATTTGACTCAAGTAGTTCTTGTGGTATTTAGATTACACACAGTCCTCTCTCCGTTTTGCCTCATTTGAACTTGTCAGTAAATCCTTCTTTCTCCCTCATTTGTTTACTGATTTATAAAAGAAATTTCCCTCACAGGACATGGGTATTCTGGGGGAGACCAGCATTTGCTGCCCATCCAGGATGGTCGTACAATGACTTCTCAAAAAACTGTTGTTCGTGTGTGTATCTGCTGCATTCATGGTGCTGTTAGAGAGGGAGTTCCAAGATTTTGACACAAGGACTGCGAAGGAACAGTGATATAGTTCCAAGTTGTCTTGCCTTTAACTGTTTTGATTATTTGGATGCTTTCCTGTGCATACCCACATCGAAACACATCAATAATCTACAGGGGCTTGCAGTTCTACTTGTTTCTTAAAGCTGCAAAAAAAGTAGAAGGCAAGATACAGGAACTGAAAATGGGAATTGTGGATATTTACAGACATAACATTCCGATATTTTCCTAGTGAAGTGGGAAACATCCTGCCATTTGTCTGCTCAGTCAGGAGATTCTAGAAATACCAAAAGGCACTTCCTCCATTTTACTCCCTAAATTTAATCAGTGAGTGGTTTGTCTGAGTCACTTCCTCCCAAGCAGCTACTGAGTTTTCACTATTTATAATACAGTGCAGGTTCTTGGTCCTTGTGACACTGGCTTTCTTACTCTCTTCCTAGTTTCCAAGTACAAAGACATCCTCATATTTTAATACACTGATATTTGAAATAAATTCTATTGCTCAATTTCTTAAAAGTACAAATGTTTGACTGAACAGTTCAATTTTGTGTGCCTCTTCAGAGTGTATCCTGTCCCCTGCCAGGAACTTCATTCCCTGGAAATGTTATTAGTGACACGGGACTTGGTGGGGCAGGGGCAGAATTTTGCTGGACAAGTTTTCAAACAGTTCAAAATTATGAACTTATAGACATGCAACAGCAGAAGACCATTTGCCCCTTTCAAGCCTGCTCCACTACTCAACGAGAACATGGCAAAGCTGACTATAACCTCAAATCCACATTCCTAAGTTACCCCCAGCACTTTTCCCTCCCTTGCTTGGTGAGAATCTCTCAACTGCTGCCTTAAAAACAAAAGCTCTTGCTTCCACCAACCTGAAGAAAAACAATTCACTGCATCCCTGGACTAATTGGACTACTTTTACATTTAAACAATGATCTCCAGTTCTATAGTCTCTAATTCTCTCCATATTTAACCTACCAAGACCTTTCAGCATTTGCTTTTCAATCAACTTGCCTAGCCTGTCCAAACTTTCCTCACAAGAGGACATATCCATTCCAGGTATCAGTCCAAAGAACTTTCTCTAAACTGCTTTCAACGCATTTATATTCTACCTTAAAATAAGGAAACCAATACTGTACCACAGTAGTCCAGATGTGGGCTTCACCTGGACATCTGCTCCTCAATTTGCATTAGCTTCACTGAACTGGGGGCGAACTGTTTATAATTAGTTTTGTCTCCCATGGGTCTTAAGTACAGTCAGTCAGCCTGGATTTTAACTCTAAGAGCACAAATCAAAGAGTGCTCTGGAACTCCTCCAACTTATATTAGACACAATTAATCAGAGTAATATCCTCGGTAAAAATAACAGTGTCACCTGTGCCTCACATATTTTTGAGTTAGAAGGTGTGGTGTTTGAGTTCGACTTCAGGACTTGAAGCTCACAAATCTAAACTGGCACTGCAGGCCTGAGACACTGCAGCATTGTCATAAGTCCCACCTTCCAAAGGAGACATTAAACTGAAGCCACATCTCCCCTTTCAGCTCAGTCACAATACTTTTGCATTATTTTATTTCAAAAGTGCAGTGGCTATCCCTGTATTCTGGTCAATATTTACCTCTCTATCAACAACTCAAAAAAAGTAGAGTATCTGCTCATTACCACATAGTCATAAATATATTTCTAAACAAAATATTTTATTGGTTATAAATTGCTTTGGGGCATCTTGAGGTCATGAATGCATTACATAAATGCAAGTCCTTATTCTTCACACTTACTGGCTACTGTTCAAGTTACTTGATTGTTCAATATATTTTATCAAATGGATTTAAGTGGGACAAGAATGCAGATCAGAGATAAGTTACCACACTGCAGTAACTATTCTCCAACTCTCACTGCCGTTGAAACTGACTCTATACTGGCGGGGAGAATTTACCCAATAATCTGCATCCCAAACCCTGCAGAAAAGTAGTGAGTTCGTATAAGAGGCTTCATTCCTAAATTATTCCCAAGTTTGTATGACCCGCATGCAAGTTAACTCATTAGGTGAAGCACGCTTGAATTTAGAAAACATTAAAATCCTTTAAATTGTTCCTCAAAGCCCTGCTGGTTGATCAAATCAGCGTTTTGTCACTTGGTAATGCAGGAAGAAACCACATTTAAACACCAAATTCTGTCATTAACAAAAGGTGCAATGATGCCAGAGCTCCTGCATTTGTCATTATTAAGTTTATAAATGGCTAAATTATGCAGCAACATTTTAAAACAAAAACTGTTAAGTTTAAAATGATGATGATTATGACTTGCTGTGGAAACTGGTCTGTTCCTTCATGCACTCCTCAGCGTAATCATAGAGAATTCAGTACTGAGGTGGGAGGAGTTTTCCTGGCCTCTTCCAGTAAAGCCATCTCCACCAAACTTCGCACTGCATTAGCTCTACTCATGCAGCTTCTCGTTACGAAAATAGAGAAACTGGGTTTGCTTTGGCAGAATGGCAAGCATAATAATGAATACAAAAGAAAGCACACTTATTCCCAACAATGGCTCAATTGTGCCACACTCAAACATGTACACATGGAACTGAATCCTGTAATTAGATTCCAATACAGGCAGCGTATTGACGATAATACCCACTCCAACACGAGTAATTCCCAATGGAGATGAACACACACAGAGTAGGGAAATTCTCTTCTACAAGTCTCCAGGATTCCAGGGGACACCTCAACTGTGAAAAATTACCTTAATATCCACACTGCTGCATGCCAACACATTGTGAGTCATGCCTGTATCCTCCAAGGCAATATTTAGCACTACAGCTTTCAAAAAAGTTACAGCTAATTATATCTGCACTACACACTGAATTGATTCAAAAGATTTGAAGGTTGCATACAACCAGCTACCTCACTCTCTGATGCCATCAAGATGTAATCTTAACCTCAGGGGTCTTTAAAGCCAGTTCAGGGCTCGGGTTAGTTAAATGGGCTTGCTTCTCGCCTGGCCATTAAGCCTACTTTTGTTAAGACACTGAATCCTGAACTGATAGTTGCAGATTCTGCCTTGAGAGATAACTGCAAGCAGAACAAACATTAGCTAACAATTACACAGAAACAGAAAATGGTACCTCCATGCAGTAGCCAGAATTGTGGCTACATCTGCTGGGGTTATCTAGCAGATGTAAAGAACACACCAACCACATGCATCTGTCGCTTAGAAGTCCCACTGACTTTCACTAGCTGATGTATGCTGCTCTCAGAAGGGAACGTACCATTTCATTTAAAAGGGCTAGAAAATAAAACTAGAAGAGTTGCATTTATGTGGCACCAAACATCGCAAAATTTTTTTTTACTGTCAATTGAGTCCTTTTGAGGTGTACGATTGTAACACAGGAATCACAGGTGCCAATTTGTGTTCAACAAGATCCCAGAAACAGTAAGGTGGTAGAGGTCAGATCATTTACTTTTCTGTGACAAAAGCAAAGTAGTGCTGATGCTGAAGATCTGAAATAAAAACAGAAAACAGGGCAGGAACTCAGCCCGTCTGGCTGCATTTGTGTAAAGAGAGAAACAGAGTTCATGTTTCATGTCCAATACGACTCTTCTTCAGAATCTGTTTTGCTGATGTTGCTTCAGAGAGTTAAATATTGCCAAGGATACCGGCATTAATACCTCTGCTCTTCATCAAAATAGCACCATGGAATATTTTGCATTCACCTGATAGTGCCTCAGATTAACAGCTCTGCCAAAAGATGGCACCTCCAGCACTCCATCGGCATTGCAGAGCAGCCTAGACTTTAGTGCCCAAGCCCTGGTTATCATCCGAGACCAAAACCTTATGCTTCAGAGGCAGGTGTACCACCAGCTGATACTCATGAGCAGCCTGGATCAGCATGGAATGTCAAGAAGTAAACTATGGACTAATTTTAACTACCCGCCCAGCTGGATTCTGCTGGAGGGATAAGTTAAAGTGTCCAATTCGATTTTATCCATCAAGAAATCCAGAACATTCACTGAATCTCCTACCACTTTTCATTAAAATATTCCACGATTTTCATTTAACATTATACCACAGGTTGCTCATTTTTGCATAGCAATAATCCATTTGTTTTAACCACACATACACACTCATTCACATAACACAAGAAGAACAACTAAAGTTGGTTTCATGCCCCTTTTTAGCACTGTTAAATTTTGACACTACCAGGCAACTACACCGTCTTTAACAAAGATAAATTCCCCAAGTCACTACACAGGAGTATTGTCAAGCTGAATGTGACACCAAGACAGCCAATCCAACTTTTCTGACTGTCTGACTCCACTATTTGTTGCCTGCTATACAAAAGATAGGTATGTGCACAGGAAGAGTTCAGATGAATGTGGGCCAAATGCTATCAAATGGGAGGAGATTAATTTAGGATATCTGGCCAGTAGGGATGAGTTGGACTGATGGACCTGTTTCCATGCTGTACATCTCCACAACACTAAGTTAAAACAGAGTCGGTCACAAACCTTAGGAGTGTTGACATCTTCTTCCATGAAGCCTAATTCCGGCTGGCATCCAGTCTGCAGGAAGGAGAACGTGTCCACAGCAGCAGATTGAGGCAGGAGAGGGGACCTCAACAGCCTGACGTTCTGAGGCAGCAGGTTCACCTGGGGCATGACAGGATTTGCCTGAAGTAAAAGAAAAAGATGGCATGGTAATGTTATCTTTGAATTAAAAAAAAGTTTTGGATATATTTATTCTTCCCCATCTTCCTTGCCCAAATCCACCGATTTCTCCTCACAGTGAAAAGAAAATGGAAAAGGTATCTCATCCAAACACCATTCTCCAGCACCAATCCAGATAGCAAATAACCACAAGAGGGGCATAATTTTAAATATAAATTTTCAATGTCTTCATCTTTAACAAAGACAGAAATTGCTGGATAAACTCAGGTCAGGCAGCATCCGTGGAAAGAAATCAGAATTAACGTTTCAGGTCTAGTGACCCTTCATGTTGGTGGTGGGTTATGGACCGAAAAAGATATTGGAAAATACACATGAAGTTCTTCTCTGGGCAACATAAACAGACTTTTAGAATAGTTGCTTGGTAGCACAGAACCTAAGCATTTCCAAAAAAAAGACATTTTATTGAAGATTTTCATCTTGTACTCATCAGGACACAGAGCATATCAATTTATGGGGAAAAAACCAACATATTCACTGGATGACAAGAAACTGTCGATTGGTACAGACATACAGTCTTAGAAGGTACCAGTTAACGGAGATTGACAGTTAACTGCCTGCCTTTATTTGAATTTAAAACCAGGCATGTTGACTCTCTCAGGATTACAGCCTTGAAATTTGGACTCAAGTACAAAAGTAGATATCAAACCTAGAATCTTGGTGACTCACTCGAAAGAGAGCTAGCAATTGTCTCACAACCCTCAGGGTGGGTCTTATTGACCAATGTGGGAGAAACAGAGTTAACATTTCAGGTCAATGATCTGTCACTAATTCGAGTGAATCTGAAATGTTAATTCTCGTTTCTTTTCAGAGGAAATGGGGATTTTTAACTCCACCTCATTAATATTGTTGCTGGTCATTTAGGTGTATATATGTATCAACAGACCTCAGCCAGATTAGTCAGTGGTTCGACAGCAAGACGCACAGTGGGCATGGGCAACTCTGTGATCTTTGCAAGTGTACGTTTCTAAGATTGATGGTTATTTGACAATCAGTAACAACCTACTCATTTAAAGCACAAACCTTCAAATATTTACACGCAAGATGGCAACACAACATTCACAGACACATGTCTAAAAGGGTCAACACACTATTTGCCAGATCCTGGGGGGTCTTGTTCATGTAGTCCTGCTGAAACTTTGAGCTAGTTGCTTTGGCGATTTCATCAAAAAGAAAAGGTATTTAGATAACTGAAGAGCCCATAGCAGGATATATGCAGGAGTGAAGGGGTCAGCTAAATGGAACCAACAAGTGAATGAATGATTAGTGAACAGTAATACATCAGTTAGATTGTGTGAATGCGTATTTGTGCACATGTGCATGTGTCTTTGCATGCGTATGCTTGCATGTGCGCGTGTAAACATGCATCAGCGCCCTCAGACAGCATAAACAGTTCTCGTCACAGCAATAATTTCTTTTGTGTCACATTCGCATAAAGGTCACGGAATCATCTTAAAGTAGCTGATATCTACCCTATTTCTCATTCCGTCATGGTGCCAGGAAATAGTTGAAACAAGAATGAAAGGGTAATTGCAACTCTAACTGAGCTGGTATTAATTACAAAGGCAGTTACAACGAGCCTGTAAGAAGCCAATGACAGCGATTTTTACAGTTTTCTAAATGGGCATCACAGAATGCCCACCCAATGCCAGCAGGGAGATGGTTTAGGGAAGGATATCATTATGGGGGCCTTCTGCTCCTACCTTTACTCAGGCTATAGCAGACCACTGGGAAGACTGCATATGTTGGCTCTGAAGCTGCAAGAAAGCACACTTTCCCCAGCAGGCACCAGGGAGGGTACACATCCAATGAAGAACTGCAAAGGTAACACCAGCTTTATTGTCTTAACTCAACCGCAGCAACAGTGGATCCAAGGGAACACAAAGTTCCCCTCCAAGCCAAACACCACCCTGACTAGGAAATATATCACTGTTTGGTCATAGGCTATCAGTTGTTCTTTCAGTGTTGTTGGGTCAAAATCCTGGAACTTTGCTCCCTAATGGGATTATAGGGAGCCCCTACACCAAATGGACAGCAGCAGTTCAAGAAGGTAGCTCAACAGCACCTTCAAGGTCTGGTCAATTTATGTTGGTCCAATCAACAATGCCCACAGCAGGTGCATGGTACAAAGTAAGCAAGGTCAGAGTCCAGGAATAAAGGAGCTGATTGTGGAGGTGTAATCACAGAGGTATTTGTGAATATTTGCTCACTACGGTGGAGTCGAGTACATGCCAATGAATCTGCTCCGCCAAGCAAATCTTATACATACAAACAATGCCCCCTCAAAAGCAGGAGATTGTTATCGCGTAAAGAAACCTTTAAAACATACAGTACAAATTTGCTCAGTACAATGAGGCTCAGCACAAGCTGGAAGAAACAGCATCTCATTCACAGCTAGGGTGCCCTGCAACCTTCAGGGTTCAATAGCAAGTTCAATTAGTTTGGAACCTGAACACCACCTTTTCTGTCCTTTATCCAATTCCAAACCCTATGTCATCACATAGGCGAAAGCAGCCTATTTCTGGTCCTTATTATCAAGTTTTCTTTCTCTCTGACATACTATCGTCCATTGGCATTTTCTGCCTAACTGTTGTTCTCTCTCTGGGCTCCATCTCCTCCTATCTACTCACTCCGCCCTTCTCTTCACCCTCCCCCAACAACCATACTCACCTCCATTAGCTACTTTTCCGAGCTACTATCTGTTCTGAAGGAAAGATCACTGGTCTCAAAATATTAACTCTGCTGATGTCTCTCCAAAGATGCCTCAGACATGCTGAGTTTTTCCAGCAATTTCTGTTTTTGGTCAAGATTTCCAGCATCCACAAATTTTTTTAAAAATTTAATACATGCAGTTGAGGATACAGGAATTTTGGTAACTGATAATTCTTCAGTCTGATTTATGACTATTTCAAAATTAAATGCTTGATATATATGAAAATGAACACATATAAAGGATTTTTAAAAACTGGTGTCCACTGTCAGTGTTTTAACAAGGTTCTGTAACTTTAAAACAGCTGTCATAATAAAATCTAGGAGGAAAGGTAACAAAATTGTCATCACTGCAGGCCTTTGTGATCTGAAATGCACAATCTGAAGAGTTGGTGGTCAAATATTTCATATATACCTGAAGGAAAATAAAACTGCTGTGCAATGGAGCAAAAGCAGGGTATTGGACTAACTGGATAGTTCTATAAAAAAGGGACAGAACAGGCACAAGGGACCAAATGGTTTTCTTCAGTCACGTATCAACCGATGATTCATAACTCAAACACATTCTATGACTCTTTGCTGGATTCCCCAATATAGAATGTAACTCAGTATGGTTATACAGAAGATGAAGGGAGGTAGGCTTAATGTTCAGCTCAATTAGTTCTTCAATTAACATTCAGTTAATCAGCACCACAGGCATAAGGAGGAAAACAGCTTAAAACAGATCTTCGTGAATCACTAACAAAATCAAAGTGCGAAGAGAACCATAAATAATTCAAAACGTCATGGGACATTCTGTATTTTTAGCAAAACTACACACTCCCAAAAGTGTTGTACATATAAGAAAAGACTCTATAAATTCCTTTGCTGATTAGAAAGCATGAGATTATCTAAAGACTTGAGGTGTGAAGAGTGAAAATAGGCCTATAATATATTCTCAAATACACGCACACCCTGAACTATTAAAGCCAATACTTGAATCAATCCCGATGTGTACAATCTGGAGAGCTGGGGGCTGTAACCTCTGCACAAATGTTACTTCATCCAATAAAAAGTGCATGATACATGTACAACTGGCACAGCAACAGTCAAGAATGATGGCATTACCTTGGCAACACTTTGTTCAGCTATTGTGCTTGG